>NW_027144468.1:0-36967 GCF_026170545.1 Melanerpes formicivorus | reverse complement strand
AGCCTTAGAATTCTTCCCTACCTTATTCCTGTGCTGAGATACAGGCTGCTCCAACCTGCTGTAAAATGCTTGATTTCGAGAGTGAGCGAAACTAATGAAAACATTGTTGGGGTAAAACCTAAAGGGAAAGACCTAGCACCAAATCCAATTTGCCATCTGATCTAACTTCTGGAGGCAGTCAAAATGAGCCTTAGAATTCTTCCCTACCTTATTCCTGTGCTGAGATACAGGCTGCTCCAACCTGCTGTAAAATGCTTGATTTCGAGAGTGAGCGAAACTAATGAAAACATTGTTGGGGTAAAACCTAAAGGGAAAGACCTAGCACCAAATCCAATTTGCCATCTGATCTAACTTCTGCAGGCAGTCAAAATGAGCCTTAGAATTCTTCCCTACCTTATTCCTGTGCTGAGATACAGGCTGCTCCAACCTGCTGTAAAATGCTTGATTTCGAGAGTGAGCGAAACTAATGAAAACATTGTTGGGGTAAAACCTAAAGGGAAAGACCTAGCACCAAATCCAATTTGCCATCTGATCTAACTTCTGGAGGCAGTCAAAATGAGCCTTAGAATTCTTCCCTACCTTATTCCTGTGCTGAGATACAGGCTGCTCCAACCTGCTGTAAAATGCTTGATTTCGAGAGTGAGCGAAACTAATGAAAACATTGTTGGGGTAAAACCTAAAGGGAAAGACCTAGCACCAAATCCAATTTGCCATCTGATCTAACTTCTGGAGGCAGTCAAAATGAGCCTTAGAATTCTTCCCTACCTTATTCCTGTGCTGAGATACAGGCTGCTCCAACCTGCTGTAAAATGCTTGATTTCGAGAGTGAGCGAAACTAATGAAAACATTGTTGGGGTAAAACCTAAAGGGAAAGACCTAGCACCAAATCCAATTTGCCATCTGATCTAACTTCTGGAGGCAGTCAAAATGAGCCTTAGAATTCTTCCCTACCTTATTCCTGTGCTGAGATACAGGCTGCTCCAACCTGCTGTAAAATGCTTGATTTCGAGAGTGAGCGAAACTAATGAAAACATTGTTGGGGTAAAACCTAAAGGGAAAGACCTAGCACCAAATCCAATTTGCCATCTGATCTAACTTCTGGAGGCAGTCAAAATGAGCCTTAGAATTCTTCCCTACCTTATTCCTGTGCTGAGATACAGGCTGCTCCAACCTGCTGTAAAATGCTTGATTTCGAGAGTGAGCGAAACTAATGAAAACATTGTTGGGGTAAAACCTAAAGGGAAAGACCTAGCACCAAATCCAATTTGCCATCTGATCTAACTTCTGGAGGCAGTCAAAATGAGCCTTAGAATTCTTCCCTACCTTATTCCTGTGCTGAGATACAGGCTGCTCCAACCTGCTGTAAAATGCTTGATTTCGAGAGTGAGCGAAACTAATGAAAACATTGTTGGGGTAAAACCTAAAGGGAAAGACCTAGCACCAAATCCAATTTGCCATCTGATCTAACTTCTGGAGGCAGTCAAAATGAGCCTTAGAATTCTTCCCTACCTTATTCCTGTGCTGAGATACAGGCTGCTCCAACCTGCTGTAAAATGCTTGATTTCGAGAGTGAGCGAAACTAATGAAAACATTGTTGGGGTAAAACCTAAAGGGAAAGACCTAGCACCAAATCCAATTTGCCATCTGATCTAACTTCTGGAGGCAGTCAAAATGAGCCTTAGAATTCTTCCCTACCTTATTCCTGTGCTGAGATACAGGCTGCTCCAACCTGCTGTAAAATGCTTGATTTCGAGAGTGAGCGAAAACTAATGAAAACATTGTTGGGGTAAAACCTAAAGGGAAAGACCTAGCACCAAATCCAATTTGCCATCTGATCTAACTTCTGGAGGCAGTCAAAATGAGCCTTAGAATTCTTCCCTACCTTATTCCTGTGCTGAGATACAGGCTGCTCCAACCTGCTGTAAAATGCTTGATTTCGAGAGTGAGCGAAACTAATGAAAACATTGTTGGGGTAAAACCTAAAGGGAAAGACCTAGCACCAAATCCAATTTGCCATCTGATCTAACTTCTGGAGGCAGTCAAAATGAGCCTTAGAATTCTTCCCTACCTTATTCCTGTGCTGAGATACAGGCTGCTCCAACCTGCTGTAAAATGCTTGATTTCGAGAGTGAGCGAAACTAATGAAAACATTGTTGGGGTAAAACCTAAAGGGAAAGACCTAGCACCAAATCCAATTTGCCATCTGATCTAACTTCTGGAGGCAGTCAAAATGAGCCTTAGAATTCTTCCCTACCTTATTCCTGTGCTGAGATACAGGCTGCTCCAACCTGCTGTAAAATGCTTGATTTCGAGAGTGAGCGAAACTAATGAAAACATTGTTGGGGTAAAACCTAAAGGGAAAGACCTAGCACCAAATCCAATTTGCCATCTGATCTAACTTCTGGAGGCAGTCAAAATGAGCCTTAGAATTCTTCCCTACCTTATTCCTGTGCTGAGATACAGGCTGCTCCAACCTGCTGTAAAATGCTGATTTCGAGAGTGAGCGAAACTAATGAAAACATTGTTGGGGTAAAACCTAAAGGGAAAGACCTAGCACCAAATCCAATTTGCCATCTGATCTAACTTCTGGAGGCAGTCAAAATGAGCCTTAGAATTCTTCCCTACCTTATTCCTGTGCTGAGATACAGGCTGCTCCAACCTGCTGTAAAATGCTTGATTTCGAGAGTGAGCGAAACTAATGAAAACATTGTTGGGGTAAAACCTAAAGGGAAAGACCTAGCACCAAATCCAATTTGCCATCTGATCTAACTTCTGGAGGCAGTCAAAATGAGCCTTAGAATTCTTCCCTACCTTATTCCTGTGCTGAGATACAGGCTGCTCCAACCTGCTGTAAAATGCTTGATTTCGAGAGTGAGCGAAACTAATGAAAACATTGTTGGGGTAAAACCTAAAGGGAAAGACCTAGCACCAAATCCAATTTGCCATCTGATCTAACTTCTGGAGGCAGTCAAAATGAGCCTTAGAATTCTTCCCTACCTTATTCCTGTGCTGAGATACAGGCTGCTCCAACCTGCTGTAAAATGCTTGATTTCGAGAGTGAGCGAAACTAATGAAAACATTGTTGGGGTAAAACCTAAAGGGAAAGACCTAGCACCAAATCCAATTTGCCATCTGATCTAACTTCTGGAGGCAGTCAAAATGAGCCTTAGAATTCTTCCCTACCTTATTCCTGTGCTGAGATACAGGCTGCTCCAACCTGCTGTAAAATGCTTGATTTCGAGAGTGAGCGAAACTAATGAAAACATTGTTGGGGTAAAACCTAAAGGGAAAGACCTAGCACCAAATCCAATTTGCCATCTGATCTAACTTCTGGAGGCAGTCAAAATGAGCCTTAGAATTCTTCCCTACCTTATTCCTGTGCTGAGATACAGGCTGCTCCAACCTGCTGTAAAATGCTTGATTTCGAGAGTGAGCGAAACTAATGAAAACATTGTTGGGGTAAAACCTAAAGGGAAAGACCTAGCACCAAATCCAATTTGCCATCTGATCTAACTTCTGGAGGCAGTCAAAATGAGCCTTAGAATTCTTCCCTACCTTATTCCTGTGCTGAGATACAGGCTGCTCCAACCTGCTGTAAAATGCTTGATTTCGAGAGTGAGCGAAACTAATGAAAACATTGTTGGGGTAAAACCTAAAGGGAAAGACCTAGCACCAAATCCAATTTGCCATCTGATCTAACTTCTGGAGGCAGTCAAAATGAGCCTTAGAATTCTTCCCTACCTTATTCCTGTGCTGAGATACAGGCTGCTCCAACCTGCTGTAAAATGCTTGATTTCGAGAGTGAGCGAAACTAATGAAAACATTGTTGGGGTAAAACCTAAAGGGAAAGACCTAGCACCAAATCCAATTTGCCATCTGATCTAACTTCTGGAGGCAGTCAAAATGAGCCTTAGAATTCTTCCCTACCTTATTCCTGTGCTGAGATACAGGCTGCTCCAACCTGCTGTAAAATGCTTGATTTCGAGAGTGAGCGAAACTAATGAAAACATTGTTGGGGTAAAACCTAAAGGGAAAGACCTAGCACCAAATCCAATTTGCCATCTGATCTAACTTCTGGAGGCAGTCAAAATGAGCCTTAGAATTCTTCCCTACCTTATTCCTGTGCTGAGATACAGGCTGCTCCAACCTGCTGTAAAATGCTTGATTTCGAGAGTGAGCGAAACTAATGAAAACATTGTTGGGGTAAAACCTAAAGGGAAAGACCTAGCACCAAATCCAATTTGCCATCTGATCTAACTTCTGGAGGCAGTCAAAATGAGCCTTAGAATTCTTCCCTACCTTATTCCTGTGCTGAGATACAGGCTGCTCCAACCTGCTGTAAAATGCTTGATTTCGAGAGTGAGCGAAACTAATGAAAACATTGTTGGGGTAAAACCTAAAGGGAAAGACCTAGCACCAAATCCAATTTGCCATCTGATCTAACTTCTGGAGGCAGTCAAAATGAGCCTTAGAATTCTTCCCTACCTTATTCCTGTGCTGAGATACAGGCTGCTCCAACCTGCTGTAAAATGCTTGATTTCGAGAGTGAGCGAAACTAATGAAAACATTGTTGGGGTAAAACCTAAAGGGAAAGACCTAGCACCAAATCCAATTTGCCATCTGATCTAACTTCTGGAGGCAGTCAAAATGAGCCTTAGAATTCTTCCCTACCTTATTCCTGTGCTGAGATACAGGCTGCTCCAACCTGCTGTAAAATGCTTGATTTCGAGAGTGAGCGAAACTAATGAAAACATTGTTGGGGTAAAACCTAAAGGGAAAGACCTAGCACCAAATCCAATTTGCCATCTGATCTAACTTCTGGAGGCAGTCAAAATGAGCCTTAGAATTCTTCCCTACCTTATTCCTGTGCTGAGATACAGGCTGCTCCAACCTGCTGTAAAATGCTTGATTTCGAGAGTGAGCGAAACTAATGAAAACATTGTTGGGGTAAAACCTAAAGGGAAAGACCTAGCACCAAATCCAATTTGCCATCTGATCTAACTTCTGGAGGCAGTCAAAATGAGCCTTAGAATTCTTCCCTACCTTATTCCTGTGCTGAGATACAGGCTGCTCCAACCTGCTGTAAAATGCTTGATTTCGAGAGTGAGCGAAACTAATGAAAACATTGTTGGGGTAAAACCTAAAGGGAAAGACCTAGCACCAAATCCAATTTGCCATCTGATCTAACTTCTGGAGGCAGTCAAAATGAGCCTTAGAATTCTTCCCTACCTTATTCCTGTGCTGAGATACAGGCTGCTCCAACCTGCTGTAAAATGCTTGATTTCGAGAGTGAGCGAAACTAATGAAAACATTGTTGGGGTAAAACCTAAAGGGAAAGACCTAGCACCAAATCCAATTTGCCATCTGATCTAACTTCTGGAGGCAGTCAAAATGATCCTTAGAATTCTTCCCTACCTTATTCCTGTGCTGAGATACAGGCTGCTCCAACCTGCTGTAAAATGCTTGATTTCGAGAGTGAGCGAAACTAATGAAAACATTGTTGGGGTAAAACCTAAAGGGAAAGACCTAGCACCAAATCCAATTTGCCATCTGATCTAACTTCTGGAGGCAGTCAAAATGAGCCTTAGAATTCTTCCCTACCTTATTCCTGTGCTGAGATACAGGCTGCTCCAACCTGCTGTAAAATGCTTGATTTCGAGAGTGAGCGAAACTAATGAAAACATTGTTGGGGTAAAACCTAAAGGGAAAGACCTAGCACCAAATCCAATTTGCCATCTGATCTAACTTCTGGAGGCAGTCAAAATGAGCCTTAGAATTCTTCCCTACCTTATTCCTGTGCTGAGATACAGGCTGCTCCAACCTGCTGTAAAATGCTTGATTTCCAGAGTGAGCGAAACTAATGAAAACATTGTTGGGGTAAAACCTAAAGGGAAAGACCTAGCACCAAATCCAATTTGCCGTCTGATCTAACTTCTGGAGGCAGTCAAAATGAGCCTTAGAATTCTTCCCTACCTTATTCCTGTGCTGAGATACAGGCTGCTCCAACCTGCTGTAAAATGCTTGATTTCGAGAGTGAGCGAAACTAATGAAAACATTGTTGGGGTAAAACCTAAAGGGAAAGACCTAGCACCAAATCCAATTTGCCATCTGATCTAACTTCTGGAGGCAGTCAAAATGAGCCTTAGAATTCTTCCCTACCTTATTCCTGTGCTGAGATACAGGCTGCTCCAACCTGCTGTAAAATGCTTGATTTCGAGAGTGAGCGAAACTAATGAAAACATTGTTGGGGTAAAACCTAAAGGGAAAGACCTAGCACCAAATCCAATTTGCCATCTGATCTAACTTCTGGAGGCAGTCAAAATGAGCCTTAGAATTCTTCCCTACCTTATTCCTGTGCTGAGATACAGGCTGCTCCAACCTGCTGTAAAATGCTTGATTTCGAGAGTGAGCGAAACTAATGAAAACATTGTTGGGGTAAAACCTAAAGGGAAAGACCTAGCACCAAATCCAATTTGCCATCTGATCTAACTTCTGGAGGCAGTCAAAATGAGCCTTAGAATTCTTCCCTACCTTATTCCTGTGCTGAGATACAGGCTGCTCCAACCTGCTGTAAAATGCTTGATTTCGAGAGTGAGCGAAACTAATGAAAACATTGTTGGGGTAAAACCTAAAGGGAAAGACCTAGCACCAAATCCAATTTGCCATCTGATCTAACTTCTGGAGGCAGTCAAAATGAGCCTTAGAATTCTTCCCTACCTTATTCCTGTGCTGAGATACAGGCTGCTCCAACCTGCTGTAAAATGCTTGATTTCGAGAGTGAGCGAAACTAATGAAAACATTGTTGGGGTAAAACCTAAAGGGAAAGACCTAGCACCAAATCCAATTTGCCATCTGATCTAACTTCTGGAGGCAGTCAAAATGAGCCTTAGAATTCTTCCCTACCTTATTCCTGTGCTGAGATACAGGCTGCTCCAACCTGCTGTAAAATGCTTGATTTCGAGAGTGAGCGAAACTAATGAAAACATTGTTGGGGTAAAACCTAAAGGGAAGACCTAGCACCAAATCCAATTTGCCATCTGATCTAACTTCTGGAGGCAGTCAAAATGAGCCTTAGAATTCTTCCCTACCTTATTCCTGTGCTGAGATACAGGCTGCTCCAACCTGCTGTAAAATGCTTGATTTCGAGAGTGAGCGAAACTAATGAAAACATTGTTGGGGTAAAACCTAAAGGGAAAGACCTAGCACCAAATCCAATTTGCCATCTGATCTAACTTCTGGAGGCAGTCAAAATGAGCCTTAGAATTCTTCCCTACCTTATTCCTGTGCTGAGATACAGGCTGCTCCAACCTGCTGTAAAATGCTTGATTTCGAGAGTGAGCGAAACTAATGAAAACATTGTTGGGGTAAAACCTAAAGGGAAAGACCTAGCACCAAATCCAATTTGCCATCTGATCTAACTTCTGGAGGCAGTCAAAATGAGCCTTAGAATTCTTCCCTACCTTATTCCTGTGCTGAGATACAGGCTGCTCCAACCTGCTGTAAAATGCTTGATTTCGAGAGTGAGCGAAACTAATGAAAACATTGTTGGGGTAAAACCTAAAGGGAAAGACCTAGCACCAAATCCAATTTGCCATCTGATCTAACTTCTGGAGGCAGTCAAAATGAGCCTTAGAATTCTTCCCTACCTTATTCCTGTGCTGAGATACAGGCTGCTCCAACCTGCTGTAAAATGCTTGATTTCGAGAGTGAGCGAAACTAATGAAAACATTGTTGGGGTAAAACCTAAAGGGAAAGACCTAGCACCAAATCCAATTTGCCATCTGATCTAACTTCTGGAGGCAGTCAAAATGAGCCTTAGAATTCTTCCCTACCTTATTCCTGTGCTGAGATACAGGCTGCTCCAACCTGCTGTAAAATGCTTGATTTCGAGAGTGAGCGAAACTAATGAAAACATTGTTGGGGTAAAACCTAAAGGGAAAGACCTAGCACCAAATCCAATTTGCCATCTGATCTAACTTCTGGAGGCAGTCAAAATGAGCCTTAGAATTCTTCCCTACCTTATTCCTGTGCTGAGATACAGGCTGCTCCAACCTGCTGTAAAATGCTTGATTTCGAGAGTGAGCGAAACTAATGAAAACATTGTTGGGGTAAAACCTAAAGGGAAAGACCTAGCACCAAATCCAATTTGCCATCTGATCTAACTTCTGGAGGCAGTCAAAATGAGCCTTAGAATTCTTCCCTACCTTATTCCTGTGCTGAGATACAGGCTGCTCCAACCTGCTGTAAAATGCTTGATTTCGAGAGTGAGCGAAACTAATGAAAACATTGTTGGGGTAAAACCTAAAGGGAAAGACCTAGCACCAAATCCAATTTGCCATCTGATCTAACTTCTGGAGGCAGTCAAAATGAGCCTTAGAATTCTTCCCTACCTTATTCCTGTGCTGAGATACAGGCTGCTCCAACCTGCTGTAAAATGCTTGATTTCGAGAGTGAGCGAAACTAATGAAAACATTGTTGGGGTAAAACCTAAAGGGAAAGACCTAGCACCAAATCCAATTTGCCATCTGATCTAACTTCTGGAGGCAGTCAAAATGAGCCTTAGAATTCTTCCCTACCTTATTCCTGTGCTGAGATACAGGCTGCTCCAACCTGCTGTAAAATGCTTGATTTCGAGAGTGAGCGAAACTAATGAAAACATTGTTGGGGTAAAACCTAAAGGGAAAGACCTAGCACCAAATCCAATTTGCCATCTGATCTAACTTCTGGAGGCAGTCAAAATGAGCCTTAGAATTCTTCCCTACCTTATTCCTGTGCTGAGATACAGGCTGCTCCAACCTGCTGTAAAATGCTTGATTTCGAGAGTGAGCGAAACTAATGAAAACATTGTTGGGGTAAAACCTAAAGGGAAAGACCTAGCACCAAATCCAATTTGCCATCTGATCTAACTTCTGGAGGCAGTCAAAATGAGCCTTAGAATTCTTCCCTACCTTATTCCTGTGCTGAGATACAGGCTGCTCCAACCTGCTGTAAAATGCTTGATTTCGAGAGTGAGCGAAACTAATGAAAACATTGTTGGGGTAAAACCTAAAGGGAAAGACCTAGCACCAAATCCAATTTGCCATCTGATCTAACTTCTGGAGGCAGTCAAAATGATCCTTTGAATTCTTCCCTACCTTATTCCTGTGCTGAGATACAGGCTGCTCCAACCTGCTGTAAAATGCTTGATTTCGAGAGTGAGCGAAACTAATGAAAACATTGTTGGGGTAAAACCTAAAGGGAAAGACCTAGCACCAAATCCAATTTGCCATCTGATCTAACTTCTGGAGGCAGTCAAAATGAGCCTTAGAATTCTTCCCTACCTTATTCCTGTGCTGAGATACAGGCTGCTCCAACCTGCTGTAAAATGCTTGATTTCGAGAGTGAGCGAAACTAATGAAAACATTGTTGGGGTAAAACCTAAAGGGAAAGACCTAGCACCAAATCCAATTTGCCATCTGATCTAACTTCTGGAGGCAGTCAAAATGAGCCTTAGAATTCTTCCCTACCTTATTCCTGTGCTGAGATACAGGCTGCTCCAACCTGCTGTAAAATGCTTGATTTCGAGAGTGAGCGAAACTAATGAAAACATTGTTGGGGTAAAACCTAAAGGGAAAGACCTAGCACCAAATCCAATTTGCCATCTGATCTAACTTCTGGAGGCAGTCAAAATGATCCTTAGAATTCTTCCCTACCTTATTCCTGTGCTGAGATACAGGCTGCTCCAACCTGCTGTAAAATGCTTGATTTCGAGAGTGAGCGAAACTAATGAAAACATTGTTGGGGTAAAACCTAAAGGGAAAGACCTAGCACCAAATCCAATTTGCCATCTGATCTAACTTCTGCAGGCAGTCAAAATGAGCCTTAGAATTCTTCCCTACCTTATTCCTGTGCTGAGATACAGGCTGCTCCAACCTGCTGTAAAATGCTTGATTTCGAGAGTGAGCGAAACTAATGAAAACATTGTTGGGGTAAAACCTAAAGGGAAAGACCTAGCACCAAATCCAATTTGCCATCTGATCTAACTTCTGGAGGCAGTCAAAATGAGCATTTGAATTCTTCCCTACCTTATTCCTGTGCTGAGATACAGGCTGCTCCAACCTGCTGTAAAATGCTTGATTTCGAGAGTGAGCGAAACTAATGAAAACATTGTTGGGGTAAAACCTAAAGGGAAAGACCTAGCACCAAATCCAATTTGCCATCTGATCTAACTTCTGGAGGCAGTAAAAATGAGCCTTTGAATTCTTCCCTACCTTATTCCTGTGCTGAGATACAGGCTGCTCCAACCTGCTGTAAAATGCTTGATTTCGAGAGTGAGCGAAACTAATGAAAACATTGTTGGGGTAAAACCTAAAGGGAAAGACCTAGCACCAAATCCAATTTGCCATCTGATCTAACTTCTGGAGGCAGTCAAAATGATCCTTAGAATTCTTCCCTACCTTATTCCTGTGCTGAGATACAGGCTGCTCCAACCTGCTGTAAAATGCTTGATTTCGAGAGTGAGCGAAACTAATGAAAACATTGTTGGGGTAAAACCTAAAGGGAAAGACCTAGCACCAAATCCAATTTGCCATCTGATCTAACTTCTGGAGGCAGTCAAAATGAGCCTTAGAATTCTTCCCTACCTTATTCCTGTGCTGAGATACAGGCTGCTCCAACCTGCTGTAAAATGCTTGATTTCGAGAGTGAGCGAAACTAATGAAAACATTGTTGGGGTAAAACCTAAAGGGAAAGACCTAGCACCAAATCCAATTTGCCATCTGATCTAACTTCTGGAGGCAGTCAAAATGAGCCTTAGAATTCTTCCCTACCTTATTCCTGTGCTGAGATACAGGCTGCTCCAACCTGCTGTAAAATGCTTGATTTCGAGAGTGAGCGAAACTAATGAAAACATTGTTGGGGTAAAACCTAAAGGGAAAGACCTAGCACCAAATCCAATTTGCCATCTGATCTAACTTCTGGAGGCAGTCAAAATGAGCCTTAGAATTCTTCCCTACCTTATTCCTGTGCTGAGATACAGGCTGCTCCAACCTGCTGTAAAATGCTTGATTTCGAGAGTGAGCGAAACTAATGAAAACATTGTTGGGGTAAAACCTAAAGGGAAAGACCTAGCACCAAATCCAATTTGCCATCTGATCTAACTTCTGGAGGCAGTCAAAATGATCCTTTGAATTCTTCCCTACCTTATTCCTGTGCTGAGATACAGGCTGCTCCAACCTGCTGTAAAATGCTTGATTTCGAGAGTGAGCGAAACTAATGAAAACATTGTTGGGGTAAAACCTAAAGGGAAAGACCTAGCACCAAATCCAATTTGCCATCTGATCTAACTTCTGGAGGCAGTCAAAATGAGCCTTAGAATTCTTCCCTACCTTATTCCTGTGCTGAGATACAGGCTGCTCCAACCTGCTGTAAAATGCTTGATTTCGAGAGTGAGCGAAACTAATGAAAACATTGTTGGGGTAAAACCTAAAGGGAAAGACCTAGCACCAAATCCAATTTGCCATCTGATCTAACTTCTGGAGGCAGTCAAAATGAGCCTTAGAATTCTTCCCTACCTTATTCCTGTGCTGAGATACAGGCTGCTCCAACCTGCTGTAAAATGCTTGATTTCGAGAGTGAGCGAAACTAATGAAAACATTGTTGGGGTAAAACCTAAAGGGAAAGACCTAGCACCAAATCCAATTTGCCATCTGATCTAACTTCTGGAGGCAGTCAAAATGATCCTTAGAATTCTTCCCTACCTTATTCCTGTGCTGAGATACAGGCTGCTCCAACCTGCTGTAAAATGCTTGATTTCGAGAGTGAGCGAAACTAATGAAAACATTGTTGGGGTAAAACCTAAAGGGAAAGACCTAGCACCAAATCCAATTTGCCATCTGATCTAACTTCTGGAGGCAGTCAAAATGAGCCTTAGAATTCTTCCCTACCTTATTCCTGTGCTGAGATACAGGCTGCTCCAACCTGCTGTAAAATGCTTGATTTCGAGAGTGAGCGAAACTAATGAAAACATTGTTGGGGTAAAACCTAAAGGGAAAGACCTAGCACCAAATCCAATTTGCCATCTGATCTAACTTCTGGAGGCAGTCAAAATGAGCCTTTGAATTCTTCCCTACCTTATTCCTGTGCTGAGATACAGGCTGCTCCAACCTGCTGTAAAATGCTTGATTTCGAGAGTGAGCGAAACTAATGAAAACATTGTTGGGGTAAAACCTAAAGGGAAAGACCTAGCACCAAATCCAATTTGCCATCTGATCTAACTTCTGGAGGCAGTCAAAATGAGCCTTTGAATTCTTCCCTACCTTATTCCTGTGCTGAGATACAGGCTGCTCCAACCTGCTGTAAAATGCTTGATTTCGAGAGTGAGCGAAACTAATGAAAACATTGTTGGGGTAAAACCTAAAGGGAAAGACCTAGCACCAAATCCAATTTGCCATCTGATCTAACTTCTGGAGGCAGTCAAAATGATCCTTAGAATTCTTCCCTACCTTATTCCTGTGCTGAGATACAGGCTGCTCCAACCTGCTGTAAAATGCTTGATTTCCAGAGTGAGCGAAACTAATGAAAACATTGTTGGGGTAAAACCTAAAGGGAAAGACCTAGCACCAAATCCAATTTGCCATCTGATCTAACTTCTGGAGGCAGTCAAAATGAGCCTTAGAATTCTTCCCTAACTTATTCCTGTGCTGAGATACAGGCTGCTCCAACCTGCTGTAAAATGCTTGATTTCGAGAGTGAGCGAAACTAATGAAAACATTGTTGGGGTAAAACCTAAAGGGAAAGACCTAGCACCAAATCCAATTTGCCATCTGATCTAACTTCTGGAGGCAGTCAAAATGAGCCTTAGAATTCTTCCCTACCTTATTCCTGTGCTGAGATACAGGCTGCTCCAACCTGCTGTAAAATGCTTGATTTCGAGAGTGAGCGAAACTAATGAAAACATTGTTGGGGTAAAACCTAAAGGGAAAGACCTAGCACCAAATCCAATTTGCCATCTGATCTAACTTCTGGAGGCAGTCAAAATGAGCCTTAGAATTCTTCCCTACCTTATTCCTGTGCTGAGATACAGGCTGCTCCAACCTGCTGTAAAATGCTTGATTTCGAGAGTGAGCGAAACTAATGAAAACATTGTTGGGGTAAAACCTAAAGGGAAAGACCTAGCACCAAATCCAATTTGCCATCTGATCTAACTTCTGGAGGCAGTCAAAATGATCCTTAGAATTCTTCCCTACCTTATTCCTGTGCTGAGATACAGGCTGCTCCAACCTGCTGTAAAATGCTTGATTTCGAGAGTGAGCGAAACTAATGAAAACATTGTTGGGGTAAAACCTAAAGGGAAAGACCTAGCACCAAATCCAATTTGCCATCTGATCTAACTTCTGGAGGCAGTCAAAATGATCCTTAGAATTCTTCCCTACCTTATTCCTGTGCTGAGATACAGGCTGCTCCAACCTGCTGTAAAATGCTGGATTTCGAGAGTGAGCGAAACTAATGAAAACATTGTTGGGGTAAAACCTAAAGGGAAAGACCTAGCACCAAATCCAATTTGCCATCTGATCTAACTTCTGGAGGCAGTCAAAATGATCCTTAGAATTCTTCCCTACCTTATTCCTGTGCTGAGATACAGGCTGCTCCAACCTGCTGTAAAATGCTTGATTTCGAGAGTGAGCGAAACTAATGAAAACATTGTTGGGGTAAAACCTAAAGGGAAAGACCTAGCACCAAATCCAATTTGCCATCTGATCTAACTTCTGGAGGCAGTCAAAATGATCCTTAGAATTCTTCCCTACCTTATTCCTGTGCTGAGATACAGGCTGCTCCAACCTGCTGTAAAATGCTTGATTTCGAGAGTGAGCGAAACTAATGAAAACATTGTTGGGGTAAAACCTAAAGGGAAAGACCTAGCACCAAATCCAATTTGCCATCTGATCTAACTTCTGGAGGCAGTCAAAATGAGCCTTAGAATTCTTCCCTACCTTATTCCTGTGCTGAGATACAGGCTGCTCCAACCTGCTGTAAAATGCTTGATTTCGAGAGTGAGCGAAACTAATGAAAACATTGTTGGGGTAAAACCTAAAGGGAAAGACCTAGCACCAAATCCAATTTGCCATCTGATCTAACTTCTGGAGGCAGTCAAAATGAGCCTTAGAATTCTTCCCTACCTTATTCCTGTGCTGAGATACAGGCTGCTCCAACCTGCTGTAAAATGCTTGATTTCGAGAGTGAGCGAAACTAATGAAAACATTGTTGGGTAAAACCTAAAGGGAAAGACCTAGCACCAAATCCAATTTGCCATCTGATCTAACTTCTGGAGGCAGTCAAAATGACCCTTAGAACTCTTCCCTACCTTATTCCTGTGCTGAGATACAGGCTGCTCCAACCTGCTGTAAAATGCTTGATTTCGAGAGTGAGCGAAACTAATGAAAACATTGTTGGGGTAAAACCTAAAGGGAAAGACCTAGCACCAAATCCAATTTGCCATCTGATCTAACTTCTGGAGGCAGTCAAAATGAGCCTTAGAATTCTTCCCTACCTTATTCCTGTGCTGAGATACAGGCTGCTCCAACCTGCTGTAAAATGCTTGATTTCGAGAGTGAGCGAAACTAATGAAAACATTGTTGGGGTAAAACCTAAAGGGAAAGACCTAGCACCAAATCCAATTTGCCATCTGATCTAACTTCTGGAGGCAGTCAAAATGAGCCTTAGAATTCTTCCCTACCTTATTCCTGTGCTGAGATACAGGCTGCTCCAACCTGCTGTAAAATGCTTGATTTCGAGAGTGAGCGAAACTAATGAAAACATTGTTGGGGTAAAACCTAAAGGGAAAGACCTAGCACCAAATCCAATTTGCCATCTGATCTAACTTCTGGAGGCAGTCAAAATGAGCCTTAGAATTCTTCCCTACCTTATTCCTGTGCTGAGATACAGGCTGCTCCAACCTGCTGTAAAATGCTTGATTTCGAGAGTGAGCGAAACTAATGAAAACATTGTTGGGGTAAAACCTAAAGGGAAAGACCTAGCACCAAATCCAATTTGCCATCTGATCTAACTTCTGGAGGCAGTCAAAATGAGCCTTAGAATTCTTCCCTACCTTATTCCTGTGCTGAGATACAGGCTGCTCCAACCTGCTGTAAAATGCTTGATTTCGAGAGTGAGCGAAACTAATGAAAACATTGTTGGGGTAAAACCTAAAGGGAAAGACCTAGCACCAAATCCAATTTGCCATCTGATCTAACTTCTGGAGGCAGTCAAAATGAGCCTTAGAATTCTTCCCTACCTTATTCCTGTGCTGAGATACAGGCTGCTCCAACCTGCTGTAAAATGCTTGATTTCGAGAGGTGAGCGAAACTAATGAAAACATTGTTGGGGTAAAACCTAAAGGGAAAGACCTAGCACCAAATCCAATTTGCCATCTGATCTAACTTCTGGAGGCAGTCAAAATGATCCTTAGAATTCTTCCCTACCTTATTCCTGTGCTGAGATACAGGCTGCTCCAACCTGCTATAAAATGCTTGATTTCGAGAGTGAGCGAAACTAATGAAAACATTGTTGGGGTAAAACCTAAAGGGAAAGACCTAGCACCAAATCCAATTTGCCATCTGATCTAACTTCTGGAGGCAGTCAAAATGAGCCTTAGAATTCTTCCCTACCTTATTCCTGTGCTGAGATACAGGCTGCTCCAACCTGCTGTAAAATGCTTGATTTCGAGAGTGAGCGAAACTAATGAAAACATTGTTGGGGTAAAACCTAAAGGGAAAGACCTAGCACCAAATCCAATTTGCCATCTGATCTAACTTCTGGAGGCAGTCAAAATGAGCCTTAGAATTCTTCCCTACCTTATTCCTGTGCTGAGATACAGGCTGCTCCAACCTGCTGTAAAATGCTTGATTTCGAGAGTGAGCGAAACTAATGAAAACATTGTTGGGGTAAAACCTAAAGGGAAAGACCTAGCACCAAATCCAATTTGCCATCTGATCTAACTTCTGGAGGCAGTCAAAATGAGCCTTAGAATTCTTCCCTACCTTATTCCTGTGCTGAGATACAGGCTGCTCCAACCTGCTGTAAAATGCTTGATTTCGAGAGTGAGCGAAACTAATGAAAACATTGTTGGGGTAAAACCTAAAGGGAAAGACCTAGCACCAAATCCAATTTGCCATCTGATCTAACTTCTGGAGGCAGTCAAAATGAGCCTTAGAATTCTTCCCTACCTTATTCCTGTGCTGAGATACAGGCTGCTCCAACCTGCTGTAAAATGCTTGATTTCGAGAGTGAGCGAAACTAATGAAAACATTGTTGGGGTAAAACCTAAAGGGAAAGACCTAGCACCAAATCCAATTTGCCATCTGATCTAACTTCTGGAGGCAGTCAAAATGAGCCTTAGAATTCTTCCCTACCTTATTCCTGTGCTGAGATACAGGCTGCTCCAACCTGCTGTAAAATGCTTGATTTCGAGAGTGAGCGAAACTAATGAAAACATTGTTGGGGTAAAACCTAAAGGGAAAGACCTAGCACCAAATCCAATTTGCCATCTGATCTAACTTCTGGAGGCAGTCAAAATGAGCCTTAGAATTCTTCCCTACCTTATTCCTGTGCTGAGATACAGGCTGCTCCAACCTGCTGTAAAATGCTTGATTTCGAGAGTGAGCGAAACTAATGAAAACATTGTTGGGGTAAAACCTAAAGGGAAAGACCTAGCACCAAATCCAATTTGCCATCTGATCTAACTTCTGGAGGCAGTCAAAATGAGCCTTAGAATTCTTCCCTACCTTATTCCTGTGCTGAGATACAGGCTGCTCCAACCTGCTGTAAAATGCTTGATTTCGAGAGTGAGCGAAACTAATGAAAACATTGTTGGGGTAAAACCTAAAGGGAAAGACCTAGCACCAAATCCAATTTGCCATCTGATCTAACTTCTGGAGGCAGTCAAAATGAGCCTAGAATTCTTCCCTACCTTATTCCTGTGCTGAGATACAGGCTGCTCCAACCTGCTGTAAAATGCTTGATTTCGAGAGTGAGCGAAACTAATGAAAACATTGTTGGGGTAAAACCTAAAGGGAAAGACCTAGCACCAAATCCAATTTGCCATCTGATCTAACTTCTGGAGGCAGTCAAAATGAGCCTTAGAATTCTTCCCTACCTTATTCCTGTGCTGAGATACAGGCTGCTCCAACCTGCTGTAAAATGCTTGATTTCGAGAGTGAGCGAAACTAATGAAAACATTGTTGGGGTAAAACCTAAAGGGAAAGACCTAGCACCAAATCCAATTTGCCATCTGATCTAACTTCTGGAGGCAGTCAAAATGAGCCTTAGAATTCTTCCCTACCTTATTCCTGTGCTGAGATACAGGCTGCTCCAACCTGCTGTAAAATGCTTGATTTCGAGAGTGAGCGAAACTAATGAAAACATTGTTGGGGTAAAACCTAAAGGGAAAGACCTAGCACCAAATCCAATTTGCCATCTGATCTAACTTCTGGAGGCAGTCAAAATGAGCCTTAGAATTCTTCCCTACCTTATTCCTGTGCTGAGATACAGGCTGCTCCAACCTGCTGTAAAATGCTTGATTTCGAGAGTGAGCGAAACTAATGAAAACATTGTTGGGGTAAAACCTAAAGGGAAAGACCTAGCACCAAATCCAATTTGCCATCTGATCTAACTTCTGGAGGCAGTCAAAATGAGCCTTAGAATTCTTCCCTACCTTATTCCTGTGCTGAGATACAGGCTGCTCCAACCTGCTGTAAAATGCTTGATTTCGAGAGTGAGCGAAACTAATGAAAACATTGTTGGGGTAAAACCTAAAGGGAAAGACCTAGCACCAAATCCAATTTGCCATCTGATCTAACTTCTGGAGGCAGTCAAAATGAGCCTTAGAATTCTTCCCTACCTTATTCCTGTGCTGAGATACAGGCTGCTCCAACCTGCTGTAAAATGCTTGATTTCGAGAGTGAGCGAAACTAATGAAAACATTGTTGGGGTAAAACCTAAAGGGAAAGACCTAGCACCAAATCCAATTTGCCGTCTGATCTAACTTCTGGAGGCAGTCAAAATGAGCATTTGAATTCTTCCCTACCTTATTCCTGTGCTGAGATACAGGCTGCTCCAACCTGCTGTAAAATGCTTGATTTCGAGAGTGAGCGAAACTAATGAAAACATTGTTGGGGTAAAACCTAAAGGGAAAGACCTAGCACCAAATCCAATTTGCCATCTGATCTAACTTCTGGAGGCAGTCAAAATGATCCTTAGAATTCTTCCCTACCTTATTCCTGTGCTGAGATACAGGCTGCTCCAACCTGCTGTAAAATGCTTGATTTCGAGAGTGAGCGAAACTAATGAAAACATTGTTGGGGTAAAACCTAAAGGGAAAGACCTAGCACCAAATCCAATTTGCCATCTGATCTAACTTCTGGAGGCAGTCAAAATGAGCCTTAGAATTCTTCCCTACCTTATTCCTGTGCTGAGATACAGGCTGCTCCAACCTGCTGTAAAATGCTTGATTTCGAGAGTGTGCGAAACTAATGAAAACATTGTTGGGGTAAAACCTAAAGGGAAAGACCTAGCACCAAATCCAATTTGCCATCTGATCTAACTTCTGGAGGCAGTCAAAATGAGCCTTAGAATTCTTCCCTACCTTATTCCTGTGCTGAGATACAGGCTGCTCCAACCTGCTGTAAAATGCTTGATTTCGAGAGTGAGCGAAACTAATGAAAACATTGTTGGGGTAAAACCTAAAGGGAAAGACCTAGCACCAAATCCAATTTGCCATCTGATCTAACTTCTGGAGGCAGTCAAAATGAGCCTTAGAATTCTTCCCTACCTTATTCCTGTGCTGAGATACAGGCTGCTCCAACCTGCTGTAAAATGCTTGATTTCGAGAGTGAGCGAAACTAATGAAAACATTGTTGGGGTAAAACCTAAAGGGAAAGACCTAGCACCAAATCCAATTTGCCATCTGATCTAACTTCTGGAGGCAGTCAAAATGAGCCTTAGAATTCTTCCCTACCTTATTCCTGTGCTGAGATACAGGCTGCTCCAACCTGCTGTAAAATGCTTGATTTCGAGAGTGAGCGAAACTAATGAAAACATTGTTGGGGTAAAACCTAAAGGGAAAGACCTAGCACCAAATCCAATTTGCCATCTGATCTAACTTCTGGAGGCAGTCAAAATGAGCCTTAGAATTCTTCCCTACCTTATTCCTGTGCTGAGATACAGGCTGCTCCAACCTGCTGTAAAATGCTTGATTTCGAGAGTGAGCGAAACTAATGAAAACATTGTTGGGGTAAAACCTAAAGGGAAAGACCTAGCACCAAATCCAATTTGCCATCTGATCTAACTTCTGGAGGCAGTCAAAATGAGCCTTAGAATTCTTCCCTACCTTATTCCTGTGCTGAGATACAGGCTGCTCCAACCTGCTGTAAAATGCTTGATTTCGAGAGTGAGCGAAACTAATGAAAACATTGTTGGGGTAAAACCTAAAGGGAAAGACCTAGCACCAAATCCAATTTGCCATCTGATCTAACTTCTGGAGGCAGTCAAAATGAGCCTTAGAATTCTTCCCTACCTTATTCCTGTGCTGAGATACAGGCTGCTCCAACCTGCTGTAAAATGCTTGATTTCGAGAGTGAGCGAAACTAATGAAAACATTGTTGGGGTAAAACCTAAAGGGAAAGACCTAGCACCAAATCCAATTTGCCATCTGATCTAACTTCTGGAGGCAGTCAAAATGAGCCTTAGAATTCTTCCCTACCTTATTCCTGTGCTGAGATACAGGCTGCTCCAACCTGCTGTAAAATGCTTGATTTCGAGAGTGAGCGAAACTAATGAAAACATTGTTGGGGTAAAACCTAAAGGGAAAGACCTAGCACCAAATCCAATTTGCCATCTGATCTAACTTCTGGAGGCAGTCAAAATGATCCTTAGAATTCTTCCCTACCTTATTCCTGTGCTGAGATACAGGCTGCTCCAACCTGCTGTAAAATGCTTGATTTCGAGAGTGAGCGAAACTAATGAAAACATTGTTGGGGTAAAACCTAAAGGGAAAGACCTAGCACCAAATCCAATTTGCCATCTGATCTAACTTCTGGAGGCAGTCAAAATGAGCCTTAGAATTCTTCCCTACCTTATTCCTGTGCTGAGATACAGGCTGCTCCAACCTGCTGTAAAATGCTTGATTTCGAGAGTGAGCGAAACTAATGAAAACATTGTTGGGGTAAAACCTAAAGGGAAAGACCTAGCACCAAATCCAATTTGCCATCTGATCTAACTTCTGGAGGCAGTCAAAATGAGCCTTAGAATTCTTCCCTACCTTATTCCTGTGCTGAGATACAGGCTGCTCCAACCTGCTGTAAAATGCTTGATTTCGAGAGTGAGCGAAACTAATGAAAACATTGTTGGGGTAAAACCTAAAGGGAAAGACCTAGCACCAAATCCAATTTGCCATCTGATCTAACTTCTGGAGGCAGTCAAAATGAGCCTTAGAATTCTTCCCTACCTTATTCCTGTGCTGAGATACAGGCTGCTCCAACCTGCTGTAAAATGCTTGATTTCGAGAGTGAGCGAAACTAATGAAAACATTGTTGGGGTAAAACCTAAAGGGAAAGACCTAGCACCAAATCCAATTTGCCATCTGATCTAACTTCTGGAGGCAGTCAAAATGAGCCTTAGAATTCTTCCCTACCTTATTCCTGTGCTGAGATACAGGCTGCTCCAACCTGCTGTAAAATGCTTGATTTCGAGAGTGAGCGAAACTAATGAAAACATTGTTGGGGTAAAACCTAAAGGGAAAGACCTAGCACCAAATCCAATTTGCCATCTGATCTAACTTCTGGAGGCAGTCAAAATGAGCCTTAGAATTCTTCCCTACCTTATTCCTGTGCTGAGATACAGGCTGCTCCAACCTGCTGTAAAATGCTTGATTTCGAGAGTGAGCGAAACTAATGAAAACATTGTTGGGGTAAAACCTAAAGGGAAAGACCTAGCACCAAATCCAATTTGCCATCTGATCTAACTTCTGGAGGCAGTCAAAATGAGCCTTAGAATTCTTCCCTACCTTATTCCTGTGCTGAGATACAGGCTGCTCCAACCTGCTGTAAAATGCTTGATTTCGAGAGTGAGCGAAACTAATGAAAACATTGTTGGGGTAAAACCTAAAGGGAAAGACCTAGCACCAAATCCAATTTGCCATCTGATCTAACTTCTGGAGGCAGTCAAAATGAGCCTTAGAATTCTTCCCTACCTTATTCCTGTGCTGAGATACAGGCTGCTCCAACCTGCTGTAAAATGCTTGATTTCGAGAGTGAGCGAAACTAATGAAAACATTGTTGGGGTAAAACCTAAAGGGAAAGACCTAGCACCAAATCCAATTTGCCATCTGATCTAACTTCTGGAGGCAGTCAAAATGAGCCTTAGAATTCTTCCCTACCTTATTCCTGTGCTGAGATACAGGCTGCTCCAACCTGCTGTAAAATGCTTGATTTCGAGAGTGAGCGAAACTAATGAAAACATTGTTGGGGTAAAACCTAAAGGGAAAGACCTAGCACCAAATCCAATTTGCCATCTGATCTAACTTCTGGAGGCAGTCAAAATGAGCCTTAGAATTCTTCCCTACCTTATTCCTGTGCTGAGATACAGGCTGCTCCAACCTGCTGTAAAATGCTTGATTTCGAGAGTGAGCGAAACTAATGAAAACATTGTTGGGGTAAAACCTAAAGGGAAAGACCTAGCACCAAATCCAATTTGCCATCTGATCTAACTTCTGGAGGCAGTCAAAATGAGCCTTAGAATTCTTCCCTACCTTATTCCTGTGCTGAGATACAGGCTGCTCCAACCTGCTGTAAAATGCTTGATTTCGAGAGTGAGCGAAACTAATGAAAACATTGTTGGGGTAAAACCTAAAGGGAAAGACCTAGCACCAAATCCAATTTGCCATCTGATCTAACTTCTGGAGGCAGTCAAAATGAGCCTTAGAATTCTTCCCTACCTTATTCCTGTGCTGAGATACAGGCTGCTCCAACCTGCTGTAAAATGCTTGATTTCGAGAGTGAGCGAAACTAATGAAAACATTGTTGGGGTAAAACCTAAAGGGAAAGACCTAGCACCAAATCCAATTTGCCATCTGATCTAACTTCTGGAGGCAGTCAAAATGAGCCTTAGAATTCTTCCCTACCTTATTCCTGTGCTGAGATACAGGCTGCTCCAACCTGCTGTAAAATGCTTGATTTCGAGAGTGAGCGAAACTAATGAAAACATTGTTGGGGTAAAACCTAAAGGGAAAGACCTAGCACCAAATCCAATTTGCCATCTGATCTAACTTCTGGAGGCAGTCAAAATGAGCCTTAGAATTCTTCCCTACCTTATTCCTGTGCTGAGATACAGGCTGCTCCAACCTGCTGTAAAATGCTTGATTTCGAGAGTGAGCGAAACTAATGAAAACATTGTTGGGGTAAAACCTAAAGGGAAAGACCTAGCACCAAATCCAATTTGCCATCTGATCTAACTTCTGGAGGCAGTCAAAATGAGCCTTAGAATTCTTCCCTACCTTATTCCTGTGCTGAGATACAGGCTGCTCCAACCTGCTGTAAAATGCTTGATTTCGAGAGTGAGCGAAACTAATGAAAACATTGTTGGGGTAAAACCTAAAGGGAAAGACCTAGCACCAAATCCAATTTGCCATCTGATCTAACTTCTGGAGGCAGTCAAAATGAGCCTTAGAATTCTTCCCTACCTTATTCCTGTGCTGAGATACAGGCTGCTCCAACCTGCTGTAAAATGCTTGATTTCGAGAGTGAGCGAAACTAATGAAAACATTGTTGGGGTAAAACCTAAAGGGAAAGACCTAGCACCAAATCCAATTTGCCATCTGATCTAACTTCTGGAGGCAGTCAAAATGAGCCTTAGAATTCTTCCCTACCTTATTCCTGTGCTGAGATACAGGCTGCTCCAACCTGCTGTAAAATGCTTGATTTCGAGAGTGAGCGAAACTAATGAAAACATTGTTGGGGTAAAACCTAAAGGGAAAGACCTAGCACCAAATCCAATTTGCCATCTGATCTAACTTCTGGAGGCAGTCAAAATGAGCCTTAGAATTCTTCCCTACCTTATTCCTGTGCTGAGATACAGGCTGCTCCAACCTGCTGTAAAATGCTTGATTTCGAGAGTGAGCGAAACTAATGAAAACATTGTTGGGGTAAAACCTAAAGGGAAAGACCTAGCACCAAATCCAATTTGCCATCTGATCTAACTTCTGGAGGCAGTCAAAATGATCCTTTAGAATTCTTCCCTACCTTATTCCTGTGCTGAGATACAGGCTGCTCCAACCTGCTGTAAAATGCTTGATTTCGAGAGTGAGCGAAACTAATGAAAACATTGTTGGGGTAAAACCTAAAGGGAAAGACCTAGCACCAAATCCAATTTGCCATCTGATCTAACTTCTGGAGGCAGTCAAAATGATCCTTAGAATTCTTCCCTACCTTATTCCTGTGCTGAGATACAGGCTGCTCCAACCTGCTGTAAAATGCTTGATTTCGAGAGTGAGCGAAACTAATGAAAACATTGTTGGGGTAAAACCTAAAGGGAAAGACCTAGCACCAAATCCAATTTGCCATCTGATCTAACTTCTGGAGGCAGTCAAAATGAGCCTTAGAATTCTTCCCTACCTTATTCCTGTGCTGAGATACAGGCTGCTCCAACCTGCTGTAAAATGCTTGATTTCGAGAGTGAGCGAAACTAATGAAAACATTGTTGGGGTAAAACCTAAAGGGAAAGACCTAGCACCAAATCCAATTTGCCATCTGATCTAACTTCTGGAGGCAGTCAAAATGAGCCTTAGAATTCTTCCCTACCTTATTCCTGTGCTGAGATACAGGCTGCTCCAACCTGCTGTAAAATGCTTGATTTCGAGAGTGAGCGAAACTAATGAAAACATTGTTGGGGTAAAACCTAAAGGGAAAGACCTAGCACCAAATCCAATTTGCCATCTGATCTAACTTCTGGAGGCAGTCAAAATGAGCCTTAGAATTCTTCCCTACCTTATTCCTGTGCTGAGATACAGGCTGCTCCAACCTGCTGTAAAATGCTGGATTTCGAGAGTGAGCGAAACTAATGAAAACATTGTTGGGGTAAAACCTAAAGGGAAAGACCTAGCACCAAATCCAATTTGCCGTCTGATCTAACTTCTGGAGGCAGTCAAAATGATCCTTAGAATTCTTCCCTACCTTATTCCTGTGCTGAGATACAGGCTGCTCCAACCTGCTGTAAAATGCTTGATTTCGAGAGTGAGCGAAACTAATGAAAACATTGTTGGGGTAAAACCTAAAGGGAAAGACCTAGCACCAAATCCAATTTGCCATCTGATCTAACTTCTGGAGGCAGTCAAAATGAGCCTTAGAATTCTTCCCTACCTTATTCCTGTGCTGAGATACAGGCTGCTCCAACCTGCTGTAAAATGCTTGATTTCGAGAGTGAGCGAAACTAATGAAAACATTGTTGGGGTAAAACCTAAAGGGAAAGACCTAGCACCAAATCCAATTTGCCATCTGATCTAACTTCTGGAGGCAGTCAAAATGAGCCTTAGAATTCTTCCCTACCTTATTCCTGTGCTGAGATACAGGCTGCTCCAACCTGCTGTAAAATGCTTGATTTCGAGAGTGAGCGAAACTAATGAAAACATTGTTGGGGTAAAACCTAAAGGGAAAGACCTAGCACCAAATCCAATTTGCCATCTGATCTAACTTCTGGAGGCAGTCAAAATGAGCCTTAGAATTCTTCCCTACCTTATTCCTGTGCTGAGATACAGGCTGCTCCAACCTGCTGTAAAATGCTTGATTTCGAGAGTGAGCGAAACTAATGAAAACATTGTTGGGGTAAAACCTAAAGGGAAAGACCTAGCACCAAATCCAATTTGCCATCTGATCTAACTTCTGGAGGCAGTCAAAATGACCCTTAGAACTCTTCCCTACCTTATTCCTGTGCTGAGATACAGGCTGCTCCAACCTGCTGTAAAATGCTTGATTTCGAGAGTGAGCGAAACTAATGAAAACATTGTTGGGGTAAAACCTAAAGGGAAAGACCTAGCACCAAATCCAATTTGCCATCTGATCTAACTTCTGGAGGCAGTCAAAATGAGCCTTAGAATTCTTCCCTACCTTATTCCTGTGCTGAGATACAGGCTGCTCCAACCTGCTGTAAAATGCTTGATTTCGAGAGTGAGCGAAACTAATGAAAACATTGTTGGGGTAAAACCTAAAGGGAAAGACCTAGCACCAAATCCAATTTGCCATCTGATCTAACTTCTGGAGGCAGTCAAAATGAGCCTTAGAATTCTTCCCTACCTTATTCCTGTGCTGAGATACAGGCTGCTCCAACCTGCTGTAAAATGCTTGATTTCGAGAGTGAGCGAAACTAATGAAAACATTGTTGGGGTAAAACCTAAAGGGAAAGACCTAGCACCAAATCCAATTTGCCATCTGATCTAACTTCTGGAGGCAGTCAAAATGAGCCTTAGAATTCTTCCCTACCTTATTCCTGTGCTGAGATACAGGCTGCTCCAACCTGCTGTAAAATGCTTGATTTCGAGAGTGAGCGAAACTAATGAAAACATTGTTGGGGTAAAACCTAAAGGGAAAGACCTAGCACCAAATCCAATTTGCCATCTGATCTAACTTCTGGAGGCAGTCAAAATGAGCCTTTGAATTCTTCCCTACCTTATTCCTGTGCTGAGATACAGGCTGCTCCAACCTGCTGTAAAATGCTTGATTTCGAGAGTGAGCGAAACTAATGAAAACATTGTTGGGGTAAAACCTAAAGGGAAAGACCTAGCACCAAATCCAATTTGCCATCTGATCTAACTTCTGGAGGCAGTCAAAATGAGCCTTAGAATTCTTCCCTACCTTATTCCTGTGCTGAGATACAGGCTGCTCCAACCTGCTGTAAAATGCTTGATTTCGAGAGTGAGCGAAACTAATGAAAACATTGTTGGGGTAAAACCTAAAGGGAAAGACCTAGCACCAAATCCAATTTGCCATCTGATCTAACTTCTGGAGGCAGTCAAAATGATCCTTAGAATTCTTCCCTACCTTATTCCTGTGCTGAGATACAGGCTGCTCCAACCTGCTGTAAAATGCTTGATTTCGAGAGTGAGCGAAACTAATGAAAACATTGTTGGGGTAAAACCTAAAGGGAAAGACCTAGCACCAAATCCAATTTGCCATCTGATCTAACTTCTGGAGGCAGTCAAAATGAGCCTTAGAATTCTTCCCTACCTTATTCCTGTGCTGAGATACAGGCTGCTCCAACCTGCTGTAAAATGCTTGATTTCCAGAGTGAGCGAAACTAATGAAAACATTGTTGGGGTAAAACCTAAAGGGAAAGACCTAGCACCAAATCCAATTTGCCATCTGATCTAACTTCTGGAGGCAGTCAAAATGAGCCTTAGAATTCTTCCCTACCTTATTCCTGTGCTGAGATACAGGCTGCTCCAACCTGCTGTAAAATGCTTGATTTCGAGAGTGAGCGAAACTAATGAAAACATTGTTGGGGTAAAACCTAAAGGGAAAGACCTAGCACCAAATCCAATTTGCCATCTGATCTAACTTCTGGAGGCAGTCAAAATGAGCCTTAGAATTCTTCCCTACCTTATTCCTGTGCTGAGATACAGGCTGCTCCAACCTGCTGTAAAATGCTGGATTTCGAGAGTGAGCGAAACTAATGAAAACATTGTTGGGGTAAAACCTAAAGGGAAAGACCTAGCACCAAATCCAATTTGCCATCTGATCTAACTTCTGGAGGCAGTCAAAATGAGCCTTAGAATTCTTCCCTACCTTATTCCTGTGCTGAGATACAGGCTGCTCCAACCTGCTGTAAAATGCTTGATTTCGAGAGTGAGCGAAACTAATGAAAACATTGTTGGGGTAAAACCTAAAGGGAAAGACCTAGCACCAAATCCAATTTGCCATCTGATCTAACTTCTGGAGGCAGTCAAAATGAGCCTTAGAATTCTTCCCTACCTTATTCCTGTGCTGAGATACAGGCTGCTCCAACCTGCTGTAAAATGCTTGATTTCGAGAGTGAGCGAAACTAATGAAAACATTGTTGGGGTAAAACCTAAAGGGAAAGACCTAGCACCAAATCCAATTTGCCATCTGATCTAACTTCTGGAGGCAGTCAAAATGAGCCTTAGAATTCTTCCCTACCTTATTCCTGTGCTGAGATACAGGCTGCTCCAACCTGCTGTAAAATGCTTGATTTCGAGAGTGAGCGAAACTAATGAAAACATTGTTGGGGTAAAACCTAAAGGGAAAGACCTAGCACCAAATCCAATTTGCCATCTGATCTAACTTCTGGAGGCAGTCAAAATGAGCCTTAGAATTCTTCCCTACCTTATTCCTGTGCTGAGATACAGGCTGCTCCAACCTGCTGTAAAATGCTTGATTTCGAGAGTGAGCGAAACTAATGAAAACATTGTTGGGGTAAAACCTAAAGGGAAAGACCTAGCACCAAATCCAATTTGCCATCTGATCTAACTTCTGGAGGCAGTCAAAATGAGCCTTAGAATTCTTCCCTACCTTATTCCTGTGCTGAGATACAGGCTGCTCCAACCTGCTGTAAAATGCTTGATTTCCAGAGTGAGCGAAACTAATGAAAACATTGTTGGGGTAAAACCTAAAGGGAAAGACCTAGCACCAAATCCAATTTGCCATCTGATCTAACTTCTGGAGGCAGTCAAAATGAGCCTTAGAATTCTTCCCTACCTTATTCCTGTGCTGAGATACAGGCTGCTCCAACCTGCTGTAAAATGCTTGATTTCCAGAGTGAGCGAAACTAATGAAAACATTGTTGGGGTAAAACCTAAAGGGAAAGACCTAGCACCAAATCCAATTTGCCATCTGATCTAACTTCTGGAGGCAGTCAAAATGAGCCTTAGAATTCTTCCCTACCTTATTCCTGTGCTGAGATACAGGCTGCTCCAACCTGCTGTAAAATGCTTGATTTCGAGAGTGAGCGAAACTAATGAAAACATTGTTGGGGTAAAACCTAAAGGGAAAGACCTAGCACCAAATCCAATTTGCCATCTGATCTAACTTCTGGAGGCAGTCAAAATGAGCCTTAGAATTCTTCCCCTACCTTATTCCTGTGCTGAGATACAGGCTGCTCCAACCTGCTGTAAAATGCTTGATTTCGAGAGTGAGCGAAACTAATGAAAACATTGTTGGGGTAAAACCTAAAGGGAAAGACCTAGCACCAAATCCAATTTGCCATCTGATCTAACTTCTGGAGGCAGTCAAAATGAGCCTTAGAATTCTTCCCTACCTTATTCCTGTGCTGAGATACAGGCTGCTCCAACCTGCTGTAAAATGCTTGATTTCGAGAGTGAGCGAAACTAATGAAAACATTGTTGGGGTAAAACCTAAAGGGAAAGACCTAGCACCAAATCCAATTTGCCATCTGATCTAACTTCTGGAGGCAGTCAAAATGAGCCTTAGAATTCTTCCCTACCTTATTCCTGTGCTGAGATACAGGCTGCTCCAACCTGCTGTAAAATGCTTGATTTCGAGAGTGAGCGAAACTAATGAAAACATTGTTGGGGTAAAACCTAAAGGGAAAGACCTAGCACCAAATCCAATTTGCCATCTGATCTAACTTCTGGAGGCAGTCAAAATGAGCCTTAGAATTCTTCCCTACCTTATTCCTGTGCTGAGATACAGGCTGCTCCAACCTGCTGTAAAATGCTTGATTTCGAGAGTGAGCGAAACTAATGAAAACATTGTTGGGGTAAAACCTAAAGGGAAAGACCTAGCACCAAATCCAATTTGCCATCTGATCTAACTTCTGGAGGCAGTCAAAATGAGCCTTAGAATTCTTCCCTACCTTATTCCTGTGCTGAGATACAGGCTGCTCCAACCTGCTGTAAAATGCTTGATTTCGAGAGTGAGCGAAACTAATGAAAACATTGTTGGGGTAAAACCTAAAGGGAAAGACCTAGCACCAAATCCAATTTGCCATCTGATCTAACTTCTGGAGGCAGTCAAAATGATCCTTAGAATTCTTCCCTACCTTATTCCTGTGCTGAGATACAGGCTGCTCCAACCTGCTGTAAAATGCTTGATTTCGAGAGTGAGCGAAACTAATGAAAACATTGTTGGGGTAAAACCTAAAGGGAAAGACCTAGCACCAAATCCAATTTGCCATCTGATCTAACTTCTGGAGGCAGTCAAAATGAGCCTTAGAATTCTTCCCTACCTTATTCCTGTGCTGAGATACAGGCTGCTCCAACCTGCTGTAAAATGCTTGATTTCGAGAGTGAGCGAAACTAATGAAAACATTGTTGGGGTAAAACCTAAAGGGAAAGACCTAGCACCAAATCCAATTTGCCATCTGATCTAACTTCTGGAGGCAGTCAAAATGAGCCTTAGAATTCTTCCCTACCTTATTCCTGTGCTGAGATACAGGCTGCTCCAACCTGCTGTAAAATGCTTGATTTCGAGAGTGAGCGAAACTAATGAAAACATTGTTGGGGTAAAACCTAAAGGGAAAGACCTAGCACCAAATCCAATTTGCCATCTGATCTAACTTCTGGAGGCAGTCAAAATGAGCCTTAGAATTCTTCCCTACCTTATTCCTGTGCTGAGATACAGGCTGCTCCAACCTGCTGTAAAATGCTTGATTTCGAGAGTGAGCGAAACTAATGAAAACATTGTTGGGGTAAAACCTAAAGGGAAAGACCTAGCACCAAATCCAATTTGCCATCTGATCTAACTTCTGGAGGCAGTCAAAATGAGCCTTAGAATTCTTCCCTACCTTATTCCTGTGCTGAGATACAGGCTGCTCCAACCTGCTGTAAAATGCTTGATTTCGAGAGTGAGCGAAACTAATGAAAACATTGTTGGGGTAAAACCTAAAGGGAAAGACCTAGCACCAAATCCAATTTGCCATCTGATCTAACTTCTGGAGGCAGTCAAAATGAGCCTTAGAATTCTTCCCTACCTTATTCCTGTGCTGAGATACAGGCTGCTCCAACCTGCTGTAAAATGCTTGATTTCCAGAGTGAGCGAAACTAATGAAAACATTGTTGGGGGTAAAACCTAAAGGGAAAGACCTAGCACCAAATCCAATTTGCCATCTGATCTAACTTCTGGAGGCAGTCAAAATGAGCCTTAGAATTCTTCCCTACCTTATTCCTGTGCTGAGATACAGGCTGCTCCAACCTGCTGTAAAATGCTTGATTTCCAGAGTGAGCGAAACTAATGAAAACATTGTTGGGGTAAAACCTAAAGGGAAAGACCTAGCACCAAATCCAATTTGCCATCTGATCTAACTTCTGGAGGCAGTCAAAATGAGCCTTAGAATTCTTCCCTACCTTATTCCTGTGCTGAGATACAGGCTGCTCCAACCTGCTGTAAAATGCTTGATTTCGAGAGTGAGCGAAACTAATGAAAACATTGTTGGGGTAAAACCTAAAGGGAAAGACCTAGCACCAAATCCAATTTGCCATCTGATCTAACTTCTGGAGGCAGTCAAAATGATCCTTAGAATTCTTCCCTACCTTATTCCTGTGCTGAGATACAGGCTGCTCCAACCTGCTGTAAAATGCTTGATTTCGAGAGTGAGCGAAACTAATGAAAACATTGTTGGGGTAAAACCTAAAGGGAAAGACCTAGCACCAAATCCAATTTGCCATCTGATCTAACTTCTGGAGGCAGTCAAAATGAGCCTTAGAATTCTTCCCTACCTTATTCCTGTGCTGAGATACAGGCTGCTCCAACCTGCTGTAAAATGCTTGATTTCGAGAGTGAGCGAAACTAATGAAAACATTGTTGGGGTAAAACCTAAAGGGAAAGACCTAGCACCAAATCCAATTTGCCATCTGATCTAACTTCTGGAGGCAGTCAAAATGATCCTTAGAATTCTTCCCTACCTTATTCCTGTGCTGAGATACAGGCTGCTCCAACCTGCTGTAAAATGCTTGATTTCGAGAGTGAGCGAAACTAATGAAAACATTGTTGGGGTAAAACCTAAAGGGAAAGACCTAGCACCAAATCCAATTTGCCATCTGATCTAACTTCTGGAGGCAGTCAAAATGATCCTTAGAATTCTTCCCTACCTTATTCCTGTGCTGAGATACAGGCTGCTCCAACCTGCTGTAAAATGCTTGATTTCGAGAGTGAGCGAAACTAATGAAAACATTGTTGGGGTAAAACCTAAAGGGAAAGACCTAGCACCAAATCCAATTTGCCATCTGATCTAACTTCTGGAGGCAGTCAAAATGAGCCTTAGAATTCTTCCCTACCTTATTCCTGTGCTGAGATACAGGCTGCTCCAACCTGCTGTAAAATGCTTGATTTCGAGAGTGAGCGAAACTAATGAAAACATTGTTGGGGTAAAACCTAAAGGGAAAGACCTAGCACCAAATCCAATTTGCCATCTGATCTAACTTCTGGAGGCAGTCAAAATGATCCTTAGAATTCTTCCCTACCTTATTCCTGTGCTGAGATACAGGCTGCTCCAACCTGCTGTAAAATGCTTGATTTCGAGAGTGAGCGAAACTAATGAAAACATTGTTGGGGTAAAACCTAAAGGGAAAGACCTAGCACCAAATCCAATTTGCCATCTGATCTAACTTCTGGAGGCAGTCAAAATGAGCCTTAGAATTCTTCCCTACCTTATTCCTGTGCTGAGATACAGGCTGCTCCAACCTGCTGTAAAATGCTTGATTTCGAGAGTGAGCGAAACTAATGAAAACATTGTTGGGGTAAAACCTAAAGGGAAAGACCTAGCACCAAATCCAATTTGCCATCTGATCTAACTTCTGGAGGCAGTCAAAATGAGCCTTAGAATTCTTCCCTACCTTATTCCTGTGCTGAGATACAGGCTGCTCCAACCTGCTGTAAAATGCTTGATTTCGAGAGTGAGCGAAACTAATGAAAACATTGTTGGGGTAAAACCTAAAGGGAAAGACCTAGCACCAAATCCAATTTGCCATCTGATCTAACTTCTGGAGGCAGTCAAAATGAGCCTTAGAATTCTTCCCTACCTTATTCCTGTGCTGAGATACAGGCTGCTCCAACCTGCCTGTAAAATGCTTGATTTCGAGAGTGAGCGAAACTAATGAAAACATTGTTGGGGGTAAAACCTAAAGGGAAAGACCTAGCACCAAATCCAATTTGCCATCTGATCTAACTTCTGGAGGCAGTCAAAATGATCCTTAGAATTCTTCCCTACCTTATTCCTGTGCTGAGATACAGGCTGCTCCAACCTGCTGTAAAATGCTTGATTTCCAGAGTGAGCGAAACTAATGAAAACATTGTTGGGGTAAAACCTAAAGGGAAAGGACCTAGCACCAAATCCAATTTGCCATCTGATCTAACTTCTGGAGGCAGTCAAAATGAGCCTTAGAATTCTTCCCTACCTTATTCCTGTGCTGAGATACAGGCTGCTCCAACCTGCTGTAAAATGCTTGATTTCGAGAGTGAGCGAAACTAATGAAAACATTGTTGGGGTAAAACCTAAAGGGAAAGACCTAGCACCAAATCCAATTTGCCATCTGATCTAACTTCTGGAGGCAGTCAAAATGAGCCTTAGAATTCTTCCCTACCTTATTCCTGTGCTGAGATACAGGCTGCTCCAACCTGCTGTAAAATGCTTGATTTCGAGAGTGAGCGAAACTAATGAAAACATTGTTGGGGTAAAACCTAAAGGGAAAGACCTAGCACCAAATCCAATTTGCCATCTGATCTAACTTCTGGAGGCAGTCAAAATGATCCTTAGAATTCTTCCCTACCTTATTCCTGTGCTGAGATACAGGCTGCTCCAACCTGCTGTAAAATGCTTGATTTCGAGAGTGAGCGAAACTAATGAAAACATTGTTGGGGTAAAACCTAAAGGGAAAGACCTAGCACCAAATCCAATTTGCCATCTGATCTAACTTCTGGAGGCAGTCAAAATGAGCCTTAGAATTCTTCCCTACCTTATTCCTGTGCTGAGATACAGGCTGCTCCAACCTGCTGTAAAATGCTTGATTTCGAGAGTGAGCGAAACTAATGAAAACATTGTTGGGGTAAAACCTAAAGGGAAAGACCTAGCACCAAATCCAATTTGCCATCTGATCTAACTTCTGGAGGCAGTCAAAATGAGCCTTAGAATTCTTCCCTACCTTATTCCTGTGCTGAGATACAGGCTGCTCCAACCTGCTGTAAAATGCTTGATTTCGAGAGTGAGCGAAACTAATGAAAACATTGTTGGGGTAAAAACCTAAAGGGAAAGACCTAGCACCAAATCCAATTTGCCATCTGATCTAACTTCTGGAGGCAGTCAAAATGAGCCTTAGAATTCTTCCCTACCTTATTCCTGTGCTGAGATACAGGCTGCTCCAACCTGCTGTAAAATGCTTGATTTCGAGAGTGAGCGAAACTAATGAAAACATTGTTGGGGTAAAACCTAAAGGGAAAGACCTAGCACCAAATCCAATTTGCCATCTGATCTAACTTCTGGAGGCAGTCAAAATGAGCCTTAGAATTCTTCCCTACCTTATTCCTGTGCTGAGATACAGGCTGCTCCAACCTGCTGTAAAATGCTTGATTTCGAGAGTGAGCGAAACTAATGAAAACATTGTTGGGGTAAAACCTAAAGGGAAAGACCTAGCACCAAATCCAATTTGCCATCTGATCTAACTTCTGGAGGCAGTCAAAATGATCCTTAGAATTCTTCCCTACCTTATTCCTGTGCTGAGATACAGGCTGCTCCAACCTGCTGTAAAATGCTTGATTTCGAGAGTGAGCGAAACTAATGAAAACATTGTTGGGGTAAAACCTAAAGGGAAAGACCTAGCACCAAATCCAATTTGCCATCTGATCTAACTTCTGGAGGCAGTCAAAATGAGCCTTAGAATTCTTCCCTACCTTATTCCTGTGCTGAGATACAGGCTGCTCCAACCTGCTGTAAAATGCTTGATTTCGAGAGTGAGCGAAACTAATGAAAAACATTGTTGGGGTAAAACCTAAAGGGAAAGACCTAGCACCAAATCCAATTTGCCATCTGATCTAACTTCTGGAGGCAGTCAAAATGAGCCTTAGAATTCTTCCCTACCTTATTCCTGTGCTGAGATACAGGCTGCTCCCAACCTGCTGTAAAATGCTTGATTTCGAGAGTGAGCGAAACTAATGAAAACATTGTTGGGGTAAAACCTAAAGGGAAAGACCTAGCACCAAATCCAATTTGCCATCTGATCTAACTTCTGGAGGCAGTCAAAATGAGCCTTAGAATTCTTCCCTACCTTATTCCTGTGCTGAGATACAGGCTGCTCCAACCTGCTGTAAAATGCTTGATTTCGAGAGTGAGCGAAACTAATGAAAACATTGTTGGGGTAAAACCTAAAGGGAAAGACCTAGCACCAAATCCAATTTGCCATCTGATCTAACTTCTGGAGGCAGTCAAAATGATCCTTAGAATTCTTCCCTACCTTATTCCTGTGCTGAGATACAGGCTGCTCCAACCTGCTGTAAAATGCTTGATTTCGAGAGTGAGCGAAACTAATGAAAACATTGTTGGGGTAAAACCTAAAGGGAAAGACCTAGCACCAAATCCAATTTGCCATCTGATCTAACTTCTGGAGGCAGTCAAAATGAGCCTTAGAATTCTTCCCTACCTTATTCCTGTGCTGAGATACAGGCTGCTCCAACCTGCTGTAAAATGCTTGATTTCGAGAGTGAGCGAAACTAATGAAAACATTGTTGGGGTAAAACCTAAAGGGAAAGACCTAGCACCAAATCCAATTTGCCATCTGATCTAACTTCTGGAGGCAGTCAAAATGAGCCTTAGAATTCTTCCCTACCTTATTCCTGTGCTGAGATACAGGCTGCTCCAACCTGCTGTAAAATGCTTGATTTCGAGAGTGAGCGAAACTAATGAAAACATTGTTGGGGTAAAACCTAAAGGGAAAGACCTAGCACCAAATCCAATTTGCCATCTGATCTAACTTCTGGAGGCAGTCAAAATGATCCTTAGAATTCTTCCCTACCTTATTCCTGTGCTGAGATACAGGCTGCTCCAACCTGCTGTAAAATGCTTGATTTCGAGAGTGAGCGAAACTAATGAAAACATTGTTGGGGTAAAACCTAAAGGGAAAGACCTAGCACCAAATCCAATTTGCCATCTGATCTAACTTCTGGAGGCAGTCAAAATGAGCCTTAGAATTCTTCCCTACCTTATTCCTGTGCTGAGATACAGGCTGCTCCAACCTGCTGTAAAATGCTTGATTTCGAGAGTGAGCGAAACTAATGAAAACATTGTTGGGGTAAAACCTAAAGGGAAAGACCTAGCACCAAATCCAATTTGCCATCTGATCTAACTTCTGGAGGCAGTCAAAATGAGCCTTAGAATTCTTCCCTACCTTATTCCTGTGCTGAGATTACAGGCTGCTCCAACCTGCTGTAAAATGCTTGATTTCGAGAGTGAGCGAAACTAATGAAAACATTGTTGGGGTAAAACCTAAAGGGAAAGACCTAGCACCAAATCCAATTTGCCATCTGATCTAACTTCTGGAGGCAGTCAAAATGAGCCTTAGAATTCTTCCCTACCTTATTCCTGTGCTGAGATACAGGCTGCTCCAACCTGCTGTAAAATGCTTGATTTCGAGAGTGAGCGAAACTAATGAAAACATTGTTGGGGTAAAACCTAAAGGGAAAGACCTAGCACCAAATCCAATTTGCCATCTGATCTAACTTCTGGAGGCAGTCAAAATGAGCCTTAGAATTCTTCCCTACCTTATTCCTGTGCTGAGATACAGGCTGCTCCAACCTGCTGTAAAATGCTTGATTTCGAGAGTGAGCGAAACTAATGAAAACATTGTTGGGGTAAAACCTAAAGGGAAAGACCTAGCACCAAATCCAATTTGCCATCTGATCTAACTTCTGGAGGCAGTCAAAATGAGCCTTAGAATTCTTCCCCCTACCTTATTCCTGTGCTGAGATACAGGCTGCTCCAACCTGCTGTAAAATGCTTGATTTCGAGAGTGAGCGAAACTAATGAAAACATTGTTGGGGTAAAACCTAAAGGGAAAGACCTAGCACCAAATCCAATTTGCCATCTGATCTAACTTCTGGAGGCAGTCAAAATGAGCCTTAGAATTCTTCCCTACCTTATTCCTGTGCTGAGATACAGGCTGCTCCAACCTGCTGTAAAATGCTTGATTTCGAGAGAAACTAATGAAAACATTGTTGGGGTAAAACCTAAAGGGAAAGACCTAGCACCAAATCCAATTTGCCATCTGATCTAACTTCTGGAGGCAGTCAAAATGATCCTTAGAATTCTTCCCTACCTTATTCCTGTGCTGAGATACAGGCTGCTCCAACCTGCTGTAAAATGCTTGATTTCGAGAGTGAGCGAAACTAATGAAAACATTGTTGGGGTAAAACCTAAAGGGAAAGACCTAGCACCAAATCCAATTTGCCATCTGATCTAACTTCTGGAGGCAGTCAAAATGAGCCTTAGAATTCTTCCCTACCTTATTCCTGTGCTGAGATACAGGCTGCTCCAACCTGCTGTAAAATGCTTGATTTCGAGAGTGAGCGAAACTAATGAAAACATTGTTGGGGTAAAACCTAAAGGGAAAGACCTAGCACCAAATCCAATTTGCCATCTGATCTAACTTCTGGAGGCAGTCAAAATGAGCCTTAGAATTCTTCCCTACCTTATTCCTGTGCTGAGATACAGGCTGCTCCAACCTGCTGTAAAATGCTTGATTTCGAGAGTGAGCGAAACTAATGAAAACATTGTTGGGGTAAAACCTAAAGGGAAAGACCTAGCACCAAATCCAATTTGCCATCTGATCTAACTTCTGGAGGCAGTCAAAATGAGCCTTAGAATTCTTCCCCTACCTTATTCCTGTGCTGAGATACAGGCTGCTCCAACCTGCTGTAAAATGCTTGATTTCGAGAGTGAGCGAAACTAATGAAAACATTGTTGGGGTAAAACCTAAAGGGAAAGACCT
>NW_027144467.1:0-36979 GCF_026170545.1 Melanerpes formicivorus | reverse complement strand
CAACAATGTTTTCATTAGTTTCGATCACTCTCGAAATCAAGCATTTTACAGCAGGTTGGAGCAGCCTGTATCTCAGCACAGGAATAAGGTAGGGAAGAATTCAAAATACTCATTTTGACTGCCTCCAGAAGTTAGATCAGATGGCCAATGCAATTTGGTGCTAGGCCTTTCCCTTTAGGTTTTACCCCAACAATGTTTTCATTAGTTTCGCTCACTCTCGAAATCAAGCATTTTACAGCAGGTTGGAGCAGCCTGTATCTCAGCACAGGAATAAGGTAGGGAAGAATTCAAATACTCATTTTGACTGCCTCCAGAAGTTAGATCAGATGGCCAATGCAATTTGGTGCTAGGCCTTTCCCTTTAGGTTTTACCCCAACAATGTTTTCATTAGTTTCGATCACTCTCGAAATCAAGCATTTTACAGCAGGTTGGAGCAGCCTGTATCTCAGCACAGGAATAAGGTAGGGAAGAATTCAAATACTCATTTTGACTGCCTCCAGAAGTTAGATCAGATGGCCAATGCAATTTGGTGCTAGGCCTTTCCCTTTAGGTTTTACCCCAACAATGTTTTCATTAGTTTCGCTCACTCTCGAAATCAAGCATTTTACAGCAGGTTGGAGCAGCCTGTATCTCAGCACAGGAATAAGGTAGGGAAGAATTCTAAGGATCATTTTGAACTGCCTCCAGAAGTTAGATCAGATGGCAAATTGCATTTGGTGCTAGGTCTATCCCTTTAGGTTTTACCCCAACAATGTTTCATTAGTTTTGCTCACTCTCGAAATCAAGCATTTTACAGCAGGTTGGAGCAGCCTGTATCTCAGCACAGGAATAAGGTAGGGAAGAATTCAAATACTCATTTTGACTGCCTCCAGAAGTTAGATCAGATGGCCAATGCAATTTGGTGCTAGGCCTTTCCCTTTAGGTTGTACCCCAACAAGGTTTTCATTAGTTTCGCTCACTCTCGAAATCAAGCATTTTACAGCAGGTTGGAGCAGCCTGTATCTCAGCACAGGAATAAGGTAGGGAAGAATTGAAATACTCATTTTGACTGCCTCCAGAAGTTAGATCAGATGGCCAATGCAATTTGGTGCTAGGCCTTTCCCTTTAGGTTTTACCCCAACAACGTTTTCATTAGTTTTGATCACTCTCGAAATCAAGCATTTTAGAGCAGGTTGGAGCAGCCTGTATCTCAGCACAGGAATAAGGTAGGGAAGAATTGTAAGGATCATTTTGACTGCCTCCAGAAGTTAGATCAGATGGCCAATGCAATTTGGTGCTAGGCCTTTCCCTTTAGGTTTTACCCCAACAATGTTTTCATTAGTTTTGCTCACTCTCGAAATCAAGCATTTTACAGCAGGTTGGAGCAGCCTGTATCTCAGCACAGGAATAAGGTAGGGAAGAATTCAAATACTCATTTTGACTGCCTCCAGAAGTTAGATCAGATGGCCAATGCAATTTGGTGCTCGGCCTTTCTCTTTAGGTTTTACCCCAACAATGTTTTCATTAGTTTCGCTCACTCTCGAAATCAAGCATTTTACAGCAGGTTGGAGCAGCCTGTATCTCAGCACAGGAATAAGGTAGGGAAGTATTGTAAGGATCATTTTGACTGCCTCCAGAAGTTAGATCAGATGGCAAATTGCATTTGGTGCTAGGTCTATCCCTTTAGGTTTTACCCCAACAATGTTTTCATTAGTTTCGCTCACTCTCGAAATCAAGCATTTTAGAGCAGGTTGGAGCAGCCTGTATCTCAGCACAGGAATAAGGTAGGGAAGAATTCTAAGGATCATTTTGACTGCCTCCAGAAGTTAGATCAGATGGCCAATGCAATTTGGTGCTAGGCCTTTCCCTTTAGGTTTTACCCCAACAATGTTTTCATTAGTTTTGCTCACTCTCGAAATCAAGCATTTTACAGCAGGTTGGAGCAGCCTGTATCTCAGCACAGGAATAAGGTAGGGAAGAATTCAAATACTCATTTTGACTGCCTCCAGAAGTTAGATCAGATGGCAAATTGTATTTGCCGCTAGGTCTTTCCCTTTAGGTTTTACCCCAACAATGTTTCATTAGTTTCGATCACTCTCGAAATCAAGCATTTTACAGCAGGTTAGAGCAGCCTGTATCTCAGCACAGGAATAAGGTAGGGAAGAATTCAAATACTCATTTTTACTGCCTCCAGAAGTTAGATCAGATGGCCAATGCAATTTGGTGCTAGGCCTTTCCCTTTAGGTTTTACCCCAACAATGTTTTCATTAGTTTCGCTCACTCTCGAAATCAAGCATTTTACAGCAGGTTGGAGCAGCCTGTATCTCAGCACAGGAATAAGGTAGGGAAGAATTCAAATACTCATTTTGACTGCCTCCAGAAGTTAGATCAGATGGCCAATGCAATTTGGTGCTAGGCCTTTCCCTTTAGGTTTTACCCCAACAATGTTTTCATTAGTTTCGCTCACTCTCGAAATCAAGCATTTTACAGCAGGTTGGAGCAGCCTGTATCTCAGCACAGGAATAAGGTAGGGAAGAATTCTAAGGATCATTTTGACTGCCTCCAGAAGTTAGATCAGATGGCCAATGCAATTTGGTGCTAGGCCTTTCCCTTTAGGTTTTACCCCAACAATGTTTTCATTAGTTTTGCTCACTCTCGAAATCAAGCATTTTACAGCAGGTTGGAGCAGCCTGTATCTCAGCACAGGAATAAGGTAGGGAAGAATTCAAATACTCATTTTGACTGCCTCCAGAAGTTAGATCAGATGGCCAATGCAATTTGGTGCTAGGCCTTTCCCTTTAGGTTGTACCCCAACAAGGTTTTCATTAGTTTCGCTCACTCTCGAAATCAAGCATTTTACAGCAGGTTGGAGCAGCCTGTATCTCAGCACAGGAATAAGGTAGGGAAGAATTGAAATACTCATTTTGACTGCCTCCAGAAGTTAGATCAGATGGCCAATGCAATTTGGTGCTAGGCCTTTCCCTTTAGGTTTTACCCCCAACAACGTTTTCATTAGTTTTGATCACTCTCGAAATCAAGCATTTTAGAGCAGGTTGGAGCAGCCTGTATCTCAGCACAGGAATAAGGTAGGGAAGAATTGTAAGGATCATTTTGACTGCCTCCAGAAGTTAGATCAGATGGCCAATGCAATTTGGTGCTAGGCCTTTCCCTTTAGGTTTTACCCCAACAATGTTTTCATTAGTTTTGCTCACTCTCGAAATCAAGCATTTTACAGCAGGTTGGAGCAGCCTGTATCTCAGCACAGGAATAAGGTAGGGAAGAATTCAAATACTCATTTTGACTGCCTCCAGAAGTTAGATCAGATGGCCAATGCAATTTGGTGCTCGGCCTTTCTCTTTAGGTTTTACCCCAACAATGTTTTCATTAGTTTCGCTCACTCTCGAAATCAAGCATTTTACAGCAGGTTGGAGCAGCCTGTATCTCAGCACAGGAATAAGGTAGGGAAGTATTGTAAGGATCATTTTGACTGCCTCCAGAAGTTAGATCAGATGGCAAATTGCATTTGGTGCTAGGTCTATCCCTTTAGGTTTTACCCCAACAATGTTTCATTAGTTTCGATCACTCTTGAAATCAAGCATTTTACAGCAGGTTGGAGCAGCCTGTATCTCAGCACAGGAATAAGGTAGGGAAGAATTCAAATACTCATTTTTACTGCCTCCAGAAGGTAGATCAGATGGCCAATGCAATTTGGTGCTAGGCCTTTCCCTTTAGGTTTTACCCCAAGAATGTTTTCATTAGTTTCGCTCACTCTCGAAATCAAGCATTTTACAGCAGGTTGGAGCAGCCTGTATCTCAGCACAGGAATAAGGTAGGGAAGAATTGAAATACTCATTTTGACTGCCTCCAGAAGTTAGATCAGATGGCCAATGCAATTTGGTGCTCGGCCTTTCTCTTTAGGTTTTACCCCTACAATGTTTTCATTAGTTTCGCTCACTCTCGAAATCAAGCATTTTACAGCAGGTTGGAGCAGCCTGTATCTCAGCACAGGAATAAGGTAGGGAAGTATTCTAAGGATCATTTTGAACTGCCTCCAGAAGTTAGATCAGATGGCAAATTGCATTTGGTGCTAGGTCTATCCCTTTAGGTTTTACCCCAACAATGTTTCATTAGTTTCGATCACTCTTGAAATCAAGCATTTTACAGCAGGTTGGAGCAGCCTGTATCTCAGCACAGGAATAAGGTAGGGAAGAATTCAAATACTCATTTTGACTGCCTCCAGAAGTTAGATCAGATGGCAGATTGTATTTGGTGCTAGGTCATTCCCTTTAGGTTTTACCCCAACAATGTTTTCATTAGTTTCGATCACTCTTGAAATCAAGCATTTTACAGCAGGTTGGAGCAGCCTGTATCTCAGCACAGGAATAAGGTAGGGAAGAATTCAAATACTCATTTTGACTGCCTCCAGAAGTTAGATCAGATGGCAAATTGGATTTGGTGCTAGGTCTTTCCCTTTAGGTTTTACCCCTACAATGTTTTCATTAGTTTCGATCACTCTCGAAATCAAGCATTTTACAGCAGGTTGGAGCAGCCTGTATCTCAGCACAGGAATAAGGTAGGGAAGAATTCAAATACTCATTTTGACTGCCTCCAGAAGTTAGATCAGATGGCCAATGCAATTTGGTGCTAGGCCTTTCCCTTTAGGTTTTACCCCAACAATGTTTTCATTAGTTTCGCTCACTCTCGAAATCAAGCATTTTACAGCAGGTTGGAGCAGCCTGTATCTCAGCACAGGAATAAGGTAGGGAAGAATTCAAATACTCATTTTGACTGCCTCCAGAAGTTAGATCAGATGGCCAATGGAATTTGGTGCTAGGCCTTTCCCTTTAGGTTTTACCCCAACAAGGTTTTCATTAGTTTCGCTCACTCTCGAAATCAAGCATTTTACAGCAGGTTGGAGCAGCCTGTATCTCAGCACAGGAATAAGGTAGGGAAGAATTGTAAGGATCATTTTGACTGCCTCCAGAAGTTAGATCAGATGGCCAATGCAATTTGGTGCTAGGCCTTTCCCTTTAGGTTTTACCCCAACAATGTTTTCATTAGTTTTGCTCACTCTCGAAATCAAGCATTTTACAGCAGGTTGGAGCAGCCTGTATCTCAGCACAGGAATAAGGTAGGGAAGAATTCAAATACTCATTTTGACTGCCTCCAGAAGTTAGATCAGATGGCCAATGCAATTTGGTGCTCGGCCTTTCTCTTTAGGTTTTACCCCCAACAATGTTTTCATTAGTTTCGCTCACTCTCGAAATCAAGCATTTTACAGCAGGTTGGAGCAGCCTGTATCTCAGCACAGGAATAAGGTAGGGAAGTATTGTAAGGATCATTTTGACTGCCTCCAGAAGTTAGATCAGATGGCAAATTGCATTTGGTGCTAGGTCTATCCCTTTAGGTTTTACCCCAACAATGTTTCATTAGTTTCGATCACTCTTGAAATCAAGCATTTTACAGCAGGTTGGAGCAGCCTGTATCTCAGCACAGGAATAAGGTAGGGAAGAATTCAAATACTCATTTTTACTGCCTCCAGAAGGTAGATCAGATGGCCAATGCAATTTGGTGCTAGGCCTTTCCCTTTAGGTTTTACCCCAAGAATGTTTTCATTAGTTTCGCTCACTCTCGAAATCAAGCATTTTACAGCAGGTTGGAGCAGCCTGTATCTCAGCACAGGAATAAGGTAGGGAAGAATTGAAATACTCATTTTGACTGCCTCCAGAAGTTAGATCAGATGGCCAATGCAATTTGGTGCTCGGCCTTTCTCTTTAGGTTTTACCCCTACAATGTTTTCATTAGTTTCGCTCACTCTCGAAATCAAGCATTTTACAGCAGGTTGGAGCAGCCTGTATCTCAGCACAGGAATAAGGTAGGGAAGTATTCTAAGGATCATTTTGAACTGCCTCCAGAAGTTAGATCAGATGGCAAATTGCATTTGGTGCTAGGTCTATCCCTTTAGGTTTTACCCCAACAATGTTTCATTAGTTTCGATCACTCTTGAAATCAAGCATTTTACAGCAGGTTGGAGCAGCCTGTATCTCAGCACAGGAATAAGGTAGGGAAGAATTCAAATACTCATTTTGACTGCCTCCAGAAGTTAGATCAGATGGCAGATTGTATTTGGTGCTAGGTCATTCCCTTTAGGTTTTACCCCAACAATGTTTTCATTAGTTTCGATCACTCTTGAAATCAAGCATTTTACAGCAGGTTGGAGCAGCCTGTATCTCAGCACAGGAATAAGGTAGGGAAGAATTCAAATACTCATTTTGACTGCCTCCAGAAGTTAGATCAGATGGCAAATTGGATTTGGTGCTAGGTCTTTCCCTTTAGGTTTTACCCCTACAATGTTTTCATTAGTTTCGATCACTCTCGAAATCAAGCATTTTACAGCAGGTTGGAGCAGCCTGTATCTCAGCACAGGAATAAGGTAGGGAAGAATTCAAATACTCATTTTGACTGCCTCCAGAAGTTAGATCAGATGGCCAATGCAATTTGGTGCTAGGCCTTTCCCTTTAGGTTTTACCCCAACAATGTTTTCATTAGTTTCGCTCACTCTCGAAATCAAGCATTTTACAGCAGGTTGGAGCAGCCTGTATCTCAGCACAGGAATAAGGTAGGGAAGAATTCAAATACTCATTTTGACTGCCTCCAGAAATTAGATCAGATGGCCAATGGAATTTGGTGCTAGGCCTTTCCCTTTAGGTTTTACCCCAAAAATGTTTTCATTAGTTTCGCTCACTCTCGAAATCAAGCATTTTACAGCAGGTTGGAGCAGCCTGTATCTCAGCACAGGAATAAGGTAGGGAAGAATTCAAATACTCATTTTGACTGCCTCCAGAAGTTAGATCAGATGGCCAATGCAATTTGGTGCTAGGCCTTTCCCTTTAGGTTTTACCCCAACAATGTTTTCATTAGTTTCGCTCACTCTCGAAATCAAGCATTTTAGAGCAGGTTGGAGCAGCCTGTATCTCAGCACAGGAATAAGGTAGGGAAGAATTCTAAGGATCATTTTGACTGCCTCCAGAAGTTAGATCAGATGGCCAATGCAATTTGGTGCTAGGCCTTTCCCTTTAGGTTTTACCCCAACAATGTTTTCATTAGTTTTGCTCACTCTCGAAATCAAGCATTTTACAGCAGGTTGGAGCAGCCTGTATCTCAGCACAGGAATAAGGTAGGGAAGAATTCAAATACTCATTTTGACTGCCTCCAGAAGTTAGATCAGATGGCAAATTGTATTTGGTGCTAGGTCTTTCCCTTTAGGTTTTACCCCAACAATGTTTCATTAGTTTCGATCACTCTCGAAATCAAGCATTTTACAGCAGGTTGGAGCAGCCTGTATCTCAGCACAGGAATAAGGTAGGGAAGAATTCAAATACTCATTTTGACTGCCTCCAGAAGTTAGATCAGATGGCCAATGCAATTTGGTGCTAGGCCTTTCCCTTTAGGTTTTACCCCAACAATGTTTTCATTAGTTTCGCTCACTCTCGAAATCAAGCATTTTACAGCAGGTTGGAGCAGCCTGTATCTCAGCACAGGAATAAGGTAGGGAAGAATTCAAATACTCATTTTGACTGCCTCCAGAAGTTAGATCAGATGGCCAATGCAATTTGGTGCTAGGCCTTTCCCTTTAGGTTTTACCCCAACAATGTTTTCATTAGTTTCGCTCACTCTCGAAATCAAGCATTTTACAGCAGGTTGGAGCAGCCTGTATCTCAGCACAGGAATAAGGTAGGGAAGAATTCAAATACTCATTTTGACTGCCTCCAGAAGTTAGATCAGATGGCCAATGCAATTTGGTGCTAGGCCTTTCCCTTTAGGTTTTACCCCAACAATGTTTTCATTAGTTTCGCTCACTCTCGAAATCAAGCATTTTACAGCAGGTTGGAGCAGCCTGTATCTCAGCACAGGAATAAGGTAGGGAAGAATTCTAAGGATCATTTTGACTGCCTCCAGAAGTTAGATCAGATGGCCAATGGAATTTGGTGCTAGGCCTTTCCCTTTAGGTTTTACCCCAACAATGTTTTCATTAGTTTTGCTCACTCTCGAAATCAAGCATTTTACAGCAGGTTGGAGCAGCCTGTATCTCAGCACAGGAATAAGGTAGGGAAGAATTCAAATACTCATTTTGACTGCCTCCAGAAGTTAGATCAGATGGCAAATTGTATTTGGTGCTAGGTCTTTCCCTTTAGGTTTTACCCCAACAATGTTTCATTAGTTTCGATCACTCTTGAAATCAAGCATTTTACAGCAGGTTGGAGCAGCCTGTATCTCAGCACAGGAATAAGGTAGGGAAGAATTCAAATACTCATTTTTACTGCCTCCAGAAGTTAGATCAGATGGCCCATGCAATTTGGTGCTAGGCCTTTCCCTTTAGGTTTTACCCCAACAATGTTTTCATTAGTTTCGCTCACTCTCGAAATCAAGCATTTTACAGCAGGTTGGAGCAGCCTGTATCTCAGCACAGGAATAAGGTAGGGAAGAATTCAAATACTCATTTTGACTGCCTCCAGAAGTTAGATCAGATGGCCAATGCAATTTGGTGCTAGGCCTTTCCCTTTAGGTTTTACCCCAAGAATGTTTTCATTAGTTTCGCTCACTCTCGAAATCAAGCATTTTACAGCAGGTTGGAGCAGCCTGTATCTCAGCACAGGAATAAGGTAGGGAAGAATTCAAATACTCATTTTGACTGCCTCCAGAAGTTAGATCAGATGGCCAATGCAATTTGGTGCTAGGCCTTTCCCTTTAGGTTTTACCCCAACAATGTTTTCATTAGTTTCGCTCACTCTCGAAATCAAGCATTTTACAGCAGGTTGGAGCAGCCTGTATCTCAGCACAGGAATAAGGTAGGGAAGAATTCAAATACTCATTTTGACTGCCTCCAGAAGTTAGATCAGATGGCCAATGCAATCTGGTGCTAGGCCTTTCCCTTTAGGTTTTACCCCAACAATGTTTTCATTAGTTTTCATCACTCTCGAAATCAAGCATTTTACAGCAGGTTGGAGCAGCCTGTATCTCAGCACAGGAATAAGGTAGGGAAGAATTCAAATACCCATTTTGACTGCCTCCAGAAGTTAGATCAGATGGCAAATTGTATTTGGTGCTAGGCCTTTCCCTTTAGGTTGTACCCCAACAATGTTTTCATTAGTTTCGCTCACTCTCGAAATCAAGCATTTTACAGCAGGTTGGAGCAGCCTGTATCTCAGCACAGGAATAAGGTAGGGAAGAATTCAAATACTCATTTTGACTGCCTCCAGAAGTTAGATCAGATGGCCAATGCAATTTGGTGCTAGGCCTTTCCCTTTAGGTTTTACCCCAACAATGTTTTCATTAGTTTCGCTCACTCTCGAAATCAAGCATTTTACAGCAGGTTGGAGCAGCCTGTATCTCAGCACAGGAATAAGGTAGGGAAGAATTCTAAGGATCATTTTGACTGCCTCCAGAAGTTAGATCAGATGGCCAATGCAATTTGGTGCTAGGCCTTTCCCTTTAGGTTTTACCCCAACAATGTTTTCATTAGTTTCGATCACTCTCGAAATCAAGTATTTTACAGCAGGTTGGAGCAGCCTGTATCTCAGCACAGGAATAAGGTAGGGAAGAATTCAAATACCCATTTTGACTGCCTCCAGAAGTTAGATCAGATGGCCAATGCAATTTGGTGCTAGGCCTTTCCCTTTAGGTTTTACCCCAACAATGTTTTCATTAGTTTCGCTCACTCTTGAAATCAAGCATTTTACAGCAGGTTGGAGCAGCCTGTATCTCAGCACAGGAATAAGGTAGGGAAGAATTCAAATATTCATTTTGACTGCCTCCAGAAGTTAGATCAGATGGCCAATGCAATTTGGTGCTAGGCCTTTCCCTTTAGGTTTTACCCCAACAATGTTTTCATTAGTTTCGCTCACTCTCGAAATCAAGCATTTTGCAGCAGGTTGGAGCAGCCTGTATCTCAGCACAGGAATAAGGTAGGGAAGAATTCAAATACTCTTTTTGACTGCCTCCAGAAGTTAGATCAGATGGCCAATGCAATTTGGTGCTAGGCCTTTCCCTTTAGGTTTTACCCCAACAATGTTTTCATTAGTTTCGCTCACTCTCAAAATCAAGCATTTTACAGCAGGTTGGAGCAGCCTGTATCTCAGCACAGGAATAAGGTAGGGAAGAATTCAAATACTCATTTTGACTGCCTCCAGAAGTTAGATCAGATGGCAAATTGTATTTGGTGCTCGGTCTTTCCCTTTAGGTTTTACCCCAACAATGTTTTCATTAGTTTCGCTCACTCTCGAAATCAAGCATTTTACAGCAGGTTGGAGCAGCCTGTATCTCAGCACAGGAATAAGGTAGGGAAGAATTCTAAGGATCATTTTGACTGCCTCCAGAAGTTAGATCAGATGGCCAATGCAATTTGGTGCTAGGCCTTTCCCTTTAGGTTTTACCCCAACAATGTTTTCATTAGTTTCGCTCACTCTCGAAATCAAGCATTTTACAGCAGGTTGGAGCAGCCTGTATCTCAGCACAGGAATAAGGTAGGGAAGAATTCAAATACTCATTTTGACTGCCTCCAGAAGTTAGATCAGATGGCCAATGCAATTTGGTGCTAGGCCTTTCCCTTTAGGTTTTACCCCAAAAATGTTTTCATTAGTTTCGCTCACTCTCGAAATCAAGCATTTTACAGCAGGTTGGAGCAGCCTGTATCTCAGCACAGGAATAAGGTAGGGAAGAATTCAAATACTCATTTTGACTGCCTCCAGAAGTTAGATCAGATGGCCAATGCAATTTGGTGCTAGGCCTTTCCCTTTAGGTTTTACCCCAACAATGTTTTCATTAGTTTCGCTCACTCTCGAAATCAAGCATTTTAGAGCAGGTTGGAGCAGCCTGTATCTCAGCACAGGAATAAGGTAGGGAAGAATTCTAAGGATCATTTTGACTGCCTCCAGAAGTTAGATCAGATGGCCAATGCAATTTGGTGCTAGGCCTTTCCCTTTAGGTTTTACCCCAACAATGTTTTCATTAGTTTTGCTCACTCTCGAAATCAAGCATTTTACAGCAGGTTGGAGCAGCCTGTATCTCAGCACAGGAATAAGGTAGGGAAGAATTCAAATACTCATTTTGACTGCCTCCAGAAGTTAGATCAGATGGCAAATTGTATTTGGTGCTAGGTCTTTCCCTTTAGGTTTTACCCCAACAATGTTTCATTAGTTTCGATCACTCTTGAAATCAAGCATTTTACAGCAGGTTGGAGCAGCCTGTATCTCAGCACAGGAATAAGGTAGGGAAGAATTCAAATACTCATTTTTACTGCCTCCAGAAGTTAGATCAGATGGCCAATGCAATTTGGTGCTAGGCCTTTCCCTTTAGGTTTTACCCCAACAATGTTTTCATTAGTTTCGCTCACTCTCGAAATCAAGCATTTTACAGCAGGTTGGAGCAGCCTGTATCTCAGCACAGGAATAAGGTAGGGAAGAATTCAAATACTCATTTTGACTGCCTCCAGAAGTTAGATCAGATGGCCAATGCAATTTGGTGCTAGGCCTTTCCCTTTAGGTTTTACCCCAAGAATGTTTTCATTAGTTTCGCTCACTCTCGAAATCAAGCATTTTACAGCAGGTTGGAGCAGCCTGTATCTCAGCACAGGAATAAGGTAGGGAAGAATTCAAATACTCATTTTGACTGCCTCCAGAAGTTAGATCAGATGGCCAATGCAATTTGGTGCTAGGCCTTTCCCTTTAGGTTTTACCCCAACAATGTTTTCATTAGTTTCGATCACTCTCGAAATCAAGCATTTTACAGCAGGTTGGAGCAGCCTGTATCTCAGCACAGGAATAAGGTAGGGAAGAATTCTAAGGATCATTTTGACTGCCTCCAGAAGTTAGATCAGATGGCCAATGGAATTTGGTGCTAGGCCTTTCCCTTTAGGTTTTACCCCAACAATGTTTTCATTAGTTTTGCTCACTCTCGAAATCAAGCATTTTACAGCAGGTTGGAGCAGCCTGTATCTCAGCACAGGAATAAGGTAGGGAAGAATTCAAATACTCATTTTGACTGCCTCCAGAAGTTAGATCAGATGGCAAATTGTATTTGGTGCTAGGTCTTTCCCTTTAGGTTTTACCCCAACAATGTTTCATTAGTTTCGATCACTCTTGAAATCAAGCATTTTACAGCAGGTTGGAGCAGCCTGTATCTCAGCACAGGAATAAGGTAGGGAAGAATTCAAATACTCATTTTTACTGCCTCCAGAAGTTAGATCAGATGGCCAATGCAATTTGGTGCTAGGCCTTTCCCTTTAGGTTTTACCCCAACAATGTTTTCATTAGTTTCGCTCACTCTCGAAATCAAGCATTTTACAGCAGGTTGGAGCAGCCTGTATCTCAGCACAGGAATAAGGTAGGGAAGAATTCAAATACTCATTTTGACTGCCTCCAGAAGTTAGATCAGATGGCCAATGCAATTTGGTGCTAGGCCTTTCCCTTTAGGTTTTACCCCAAGAATGTTTTCATTAGTTTCGCTCACTCTCGAAATCAAGCATTTTACAGCAGGTTGGAGCAGCCTGTATCTCAGCACAGGAATAAGGTAGGGAAGAATTCAAATACTCATTTTGACTGCCTCCAGAAGTTAGATCAGATGGCCAATGCAATTTGGTGCTAGGCCTTTCCCTTTAGGTTTTACCCCAAGAATGTTTTCATTAGTTTCGCTCACTCTCGAAATCAAGCATTTTACAGCAGGTTGGAGCAGCCTGTATCTCAGCACAGGAATAAGGTAGGGAAGAATTCAAATACTCATTTTGACTGCCTCCAGAAGTTAGATCAGATGGCCAATGCAATCTGGTGCTAGGCCTTTCCCTTTAGGTTTTACCCCAACAATGTTTTCATTAGTTTCGCTCACTCTCGAAATCAAGCATTTTACAGCAGGTTGGAGCAGCCTGTATCTCAGCACAGGAATAAGGTAGGGAAGAATTCAAATACCCATTTTGACTGCCTCCAGAAGTTAGATCAGATGGCAAATTGTATTTGGTGCTAGGCCTTTCCCTTTAGGTTGTACCCCAACAATGTTTTCATTAGTTTCGCTCACTCTCGAAATCAAGCATTTTACAGCAGGTTGGAGCAGCCTGTATCTCAGCACAGGAATAAGGTAGGGAAGAATTCTAAGGATCATTTTGACTGCCTCCAGAAGTTAGATCAGATGGCCAATGCAATTTGGTGCTAGGCCTTTCCCTTTAGGTTTTACCCCAACAATGTTTTCATTAGTTTTGCTCACTCTCGAAATCAAGCATTTTACAGCAGGTTGGAGCAGCCTGTATCTCAGCACAGGAATAAGGTAGGGAAGAATTCAAATACTCATTTTGACTGCCTCCAGAAGTTAGATCAGATGGCAAATTGTATTTGGTGCTAGGTCTTTCCCTTTAGGTTTTACCCCAACAATGTTTCATTAGTTTCGATCACTCTCGAAATCAAGCATTTTACAGCAGGTTGGAGCAGCCTGTATCTCAGCACAGGAATAAGGTAGGGAAGAATTCAAATACTCATTTTGACTGCCTCCAGAAGTTAGATCAGATGGCCAATGCAATTTGGTGCTAGGCCTTTCCCTTTAGGTTTTACCCCAACAATGTTTTCATCAGTTTCGATCACTCACGAAATCAAGCTTTTTACAGCAGGTTGGAGCAGCCTGTATCTCAGCACAGGAATAAGGTAGGGAAGAATTCTAAGGATCATTTTGACTGCCTCCAGAAGTTAGATCAGATGGCCAATGCAATTTGGTGCTAGGCCTTTCCCTTTAGGTTTTACCCCAAGAATGTTTTCATTAGTTTCGCTCACCCTCGAAATCAAGCATTTTACAGCAGGTTGGAGCAGCCTGTATCTCAGCACAGGAATAAGGTAGGGAAGAATTCAAATACTCATTTTGACTGCCTCCAGAAGTTAGATCAGATGGCCAATGTAATTTGGTGCTAGGCCTTTCCCTTTAGGTTTTACCCCAAGAATGTTTTCATTAGTTTCGCTCACCCTCGAAATCAAGCATTTTACAGCAGGTTGGAGCAGCCTGTATCTCAGCACAGGAATAAGGTAGGGAAGAATTCAAATACTCATTTTGACTGCCTCCAGAAGTTAGATCAGATGGCCAATGCACTTTGGTGCTAGGCCTTTCCCTTTAGGTTTTACCCCAACAATGTTTCCATTAGTTCCGCTCACTCTTGAAATCAAGCATTTTACAGCAGGTTGGAGCAGCCTGTATCTCAGCACAGGAATAAGGTAGGGAAGAATTCAAATACTTATTTTGACTGCCTCCAGAAGTTAGATCAGATGGCCAATGCAATTTGGTGCTAGGCCTTTCCCTTAAGGTTTTACCCCAACAATGTTTTCATTAGTTTCGCTCACTCTCGAAATCAAGCATTTTACAGCAGGTTGGAGCAGCCTGTATCTCAGCACAGGAATAAGGTAGGGAAGAATTCAAATACTCATTTTGACTGCCTCCAGAAGTTAGATCAGATGGCCAATGCAATTTGGTGCTAGGCCTTTCCCTTTAGGTTGTACCCCAACAAGGTTTTCATTAGTTTCGCTCACTCTCGAAATCAAGCATTTTACAGCAGGTTGGAGCAGCCTGTATCTCAGCACAGGAATAAGGTAGGGAAGAATTCAAATACTCATTTTGACTGCCTCCAGAAGTTAGATCAGATGGCCAATGCAATTTGGTGCTAGGCCTTTCCCTTTAGGTTTTACCCCAACAATGTTTTCATTAGTTTCGCTCACTCTCGAAATCAAGCATTTTACAGCAGGTTGGAGCAGCCTGTATCTCAGCACAGGAATAAGGTAGGGAAGAATTCAAATACTCATTTTGACTGCCTCCAGAAGTTAGATCAGATGGCCAATGCAATCTGGTGCTAGGCCTTTCCCTTTAGGTTTTACCCCAACAATGTTTTCATTAGTTTCGCTCACTCTCGAAATCAAGCATTTTACAGCAGGTTGGAGCAGCCTGTATCTCAGCACAGGAATAAGGTAGGGAAGAATTCAAATACCCATTTTGACTGCCTCCAGAAGTTAGATCAGATGGCAAATTGTATTTGGTGCTAGGCCTTTCCCTTTAGGTTGTACCCCAACAATGTTTTCATTAGTTTCGCTCACTCTCGAAATCAAGCATTTTACAGCAGGTTGGAGCAGCCTGTATCTCAGCACAGGAATAAGGTAGGGAAGAATTCAAATACTCATTTTGACTGCCTCCAGAAGTTAGATCAGATGGCCAATGCAATTTGGTGCTAGGCCTTTCCCTTTAGGTTTTACCCCAACAATGTTTCATTAGTTTCGATCACTCTTGAAATCAAGCATTTTACAGCAGGTTGGAGCAGCCTGTATCTCAGCACAGGAATAAGGTAGGGAAGAATTCAAATACTCATTTTGACTGCCTCCAGAAGTTAGATCAGATGGCCAATGCAATTTGGTGCTAGGCCTTTCCCTTTAGGTTTTACCCCAACAATGTTTTCATTAGTTTCGCTCACTCTTGAAATCAAGCATTTTACAGCAGGTTGGAGCAGCCTGTATCTCAGCACAGGAATAAGGTAGGGAAGAATTGAAATACTCATTTTGACTGCCTCCAGAAGTTAGATCAGATGGCCAATGCAATTTGGTGCTAGGCCTTTCCCTTTAGGTTTTACCCCAACAATGTTTTCATTAGTTTTGATCACTCTCGAAATCAAGCATTTTAGAGCAGGTTGGAGCAGCCTGTATCTCAGCACAGGAATAAGGTAGGGAAGAATTGTAAGGATCATTTTGACTGCCTCCAGAAGTTAGATCAGATGGCCAATGCAATTTGGTGCTAGGTCTTTCCCTTTAGGTTTTACCCCAACAATGTTTTCATTAGTTTCGCTCACTCTCGAAATCAAGCATTTTACAGCAGGTTGGAGCAGCCTGTATCTCAGCACAGGAATAAGGTAGGGAAGTATTCTAAGGATCATTTTGAACTGCCTCCAGAAGTTAGATCAGATGGCAAATTGCATTTGGTGCTAGGTCTATCCCTTTAGGTTTTACCCCAACAATGTTTTCATTAGTTTCGATCACTCTTGAAATCAAGCATTTTACAGCAGGTTGGAGCAGCCTGTATCTCAGCACAGGAATAAGGTAGGGAAGAATTCAAATACTCATTTTGACTGCCTCCAGAAGTTAGATCAGATGGCCAATGCAATTTGGTGCTAGGCCTTTCCCTTTAGGTTTTACCCCAACAATGTTTTCATTAGTTTCGCTCACTCTCGAAATCAAGCATTTTACAGCAGGTTGGAGCAGCCTGTATCTCAGCACAGGAATAAGGTAGGGAAGAATTCAAATACTCATTTTGACTGCCTCCAGAAGTTAGATCAGATGGCCAATGCAATTTGGTGCTAGGCCTTTCCCTTTAGGTTTTACCCCAACGATGTTTTCACTAGTTTCGCTCACTCTCGAAATCAAGCATTTTACAGCAGGTTGGAGCAGCCTGTATCTCAGCACAGGAATAAGGTAGGGAAGAATTCAAATACTCATTTTGACTGCCTCCAGAAGTTAGATCAGATGGCAAATTGTATTTGGTGCTAGGTCTTTCCCTTTAGGTTTTACCCCAACAATGTTTTCATTAGTTTCGATCACTCTTGAAATCAAGCATTTTACAGCAGGTTGGAGCAGCCTGTATCTCAGCACAGGAATAAGGTAGGGAAGAATTCAAATACTCATTTTGACTGCCTCCAGAAGTTAGATCAGATGGCCAATGCAATATGGTGCTAGGCCTTTCCCTTTAGGTTTTACCCCAACAATGTTTTCATTAGTTTCGCTCACTCTCGAAATCAAGCTTTTTACAGCAGGTTGGAGCAGCCTGTATCTCAGCACAGGAATAAGGTAGGGAAGAATTCAAATACTCATTTTGACTGCCTCCAGAAGTTAGATCAGATGGCCAATGCAATTTGGTGCTAGGCCATTCCCTTTAGGTTTTACCCCAAGAATGTTTTCATTAGTTTCGCTCACTCTCGAAATCAAGCATTTTACAGCAGGTTGGAGCAGCCTGTATCTCAGCACAGGAATAAGGTAGGGAAGAATTCAAATACTCATTTTGACTGCCTCCAGAAGTTAGATCAGATGGCCAATGCAATTTGGTGCTAGGCCTTTCCCTTTAGGTTTTACCCCAAGAATGTTTTCATTAGTTTCGCTCACTCTCGAAATCAAGCATTTTACAGCAGGTTGGAGCAGCCTGTATCTCAGCACAGGAATAAGGTAGGGAAGAATTCAAATACTCATTTTGACTGCCTCCAGAAGTTAGATCAGATGGCCAATGCAATATGGTGCTAGGCCTTTCCCTTTAGGTTTTACCCCAACAATGTTTTCATTAGTTTCGCTCACTCTCGAAATCAAGCATTTTACAGCAGGTTGGAGCAGCCTGTATCTCAGCACAGGAATAAGGTAGGGAAGAATTCAAATACCCATTTTGACTGCCTCCAGAAGTTAGATCAGATGGCAAATTGTATTTGGTGCTCGGCCTTTCCCTTTAGGTTGTACTCCAACAATGTTTTCATTAGTTTCGCTCACTCTCGAAATCAAGCATTTTACAGCAGGTTGGAGCAGCCTGTATCTCAGCACAGGAATAAGGTAGGGAAGAATTCAAATACTCATTTTGACTGCCTCCAGAAGTTAGATCAGATGGCCAATGCAATTTGGTGCTAGGCCTTTCCCTTTAGGTTTTACCCCAACAATGTTTTCATTAGTTTCGCTCACTCTCGAAATCAAGCATTTTACAGCAGGTTGGAGCAGCCTGTATCTCAGCACAGGAATAATGTAGGGAAGAATTCGAAGGATCATTTTGACTGCCTCCAGAAGTTAGATCAGATGGCAAATTGTATTTGGTGCTAGGTCTTTCCCTTTAGGTTTTACCCCAACAATGTTTCATTAGTTTCGATCACTCTTGAAATCAAGCATTTTACAGCAGGTTGGAGCAGCCTGTATCTCAGCACAGGAATAAGGTAGGGAAGAATTCAAATACTCATTTTGACTGCCTCCAGAAGTTAGATCAGATGGCCAATGCAATTTGGTGCTAGGCCTTTCCCTTTAGGTTTTACCCCAACAATGTTTTCATCAGTTTCGATCACTCACGAAATCAAGCTTTTTACAGCAGGTTGGAGCAGCCTGTATCTCAGCACAGGAATAAGGTAGGGAAGAATTCAAATACTCATTTTGACTGCCTCCAGAAGTTAGATCAGATGGCCAATGCAATTTGGTGCTAGGCCTTTCCCTTTAGGTTTTACCCCAACAATGTTTCCATTAGTTCCGCTCACTCTCGAAATCAAGCATTTTACAGCAGGTTGGAGCAGCCTGTATCTCAGCACAGGAATAAGGTAGGGAAGAATTCAAATACTTATTTTGACTGCCTCCAGAAGTTAGATCAGATGGCCAATGCAATTTGGTGCTAGGCCTTTCCCTTTAGGTTTTACCCCAACAATGTTTTCATTAGTTTCGCTCACTCTCGAAATCAAGCATTTTACAGCAGGTTGGAGCAGCCTGTATCTCAGCACAGGAATAAGGTAGGGAAGAATTCAAATACTCATTTTGACTGCCTCCAGAAGTTAGATCAGATGGCCAATGCAATTTGGTGCTAGGCCTTTCCCTTTAGGTTTTACCCCAACAATGTTTTCATTAGTTTCGCTCACTCTCGAAATCAAGCATTTTACAGCAGGTTGGAGCAGCCTGTATCTCAGCACAGGAATAAGGTAGGGAAGAATTCAAATACTCATTTTGACTGCCTCCAGAAGTTAGATCAGATGGCCAATGCAATTTGGTGCTCGGCCTTTCTCTTTAGGTTTTACCCCAACAATGTTTTCATTAGTTTCGCTCACTCTCGAAATCAAGCATTTTACAGCAGGTTGGAGCAGCCTGTATCTCAGCACAGGAATAAGGTAGGGAAGAATTCAAATACTCATTTTGACTGCCTCCAGAAGTTAGATCAGATGGCCAATGCAATCTGGTGCTAGGCCTTTCCCTTTAGGTTTTACCCCAACAATGTTTTCATTAGTTTCGCTCACTCTCGAAATCAAGCATTTTACAGCAGGTTGGAGCAGCCTGTATCTCAGCACAGGAATAAGGTAGGGAAGAATTCAAATACCCATTTTGACTGCCTCCAGAAGTTAGATGAGATGGCAAATTGTATTTGGTGCTCGGCCTTTCCCTTTAGGTTGTACCCCAACAATGTTTTCATTAGTTTCGCTCACTCTCGAAATCAAGCATTTTACAGCAGGTTGGAGCAGCCTGTATCTCAGCACAGGAATAAGGTAGGGAAGAATTCAAATACTCATTTTGACTGCCTCCAGAACTTAGATCAGATGGCCAATGCAATTTGGTGCTAGGCCTTTCCCTTTAGGTTTTACCCCAACAATGTTTTCATTAGTTTCGCTCACTCTCGAAATCAAGCATTTTACAGCAGGTTGGAGCAGCCTGTATCTCAGCACAGGAATAAGGTAGGGAAGAATTCTAAGGATCATTTTGACTGCCTCCAGAAGTTAGATCAGATGGCCAATGCAATTTGGTGCTAGGCCTTTCCCTTTAGGTTTTACCCCAAGAATGTTTTCATTAGTTTCGCTCACTCTCGAAATCAAGCATTTTACAGCAGGTTGGAGCAGCCTGTATCTCAGCACAGGAATAAGGTAGGGAAGAATTCAAATACTCATTTTGACTGCCTCCAGAAGTTAGATCAGATGGCCAATGCAATTTGGTGCTAGGCCTTTCCCTTTAGGTTTTACCCCAACAATGTTTTCATTAGTTTCGCTCACTCTCGAAATCAAGCATTTTACAGCAGGTTGGAGCAGCCTGTATCTCAGCACAGGAATAAGGTAGGGAAGAATTCAAATACTCATTTTGACTGCCTCCAGAAGTTAGATCAGATGGCCAATGCAATCTGGTGCTAGGCCTTTCCCTTTAGGTTTTACCCCAACAATGTTTTCATTAGTTTCGCTCACTCTCGAAATCAAGCATTTTACAGCAGGTTGGAGCAGCCTGTATCTCAGCACAGGAATAAGGTAGGGAAGAATTCAAATACCCATTTTGACTGCCTCCAGAAGTTAGATCAGATGGCAAATTGTATTTGGTGCTCGGCCTTTCCCTTTAGGTTGTACCCCAACAATGTTTTCATTAGTTTCGCTCACTCTCGAAATCAAGCATTTTACAGCAGGTTGGAGCAGCCTGTATCTCAGCACAGGAATAAGGTAGGGAAGAATTCAAATACTCATTTTGACTGCCTCCAGAAGTTAGATCAGATGGCCAATGCAATTTGGTGCTAGGCCTTTCCCTTTAGGTTTTACCCCAACAATGTTTTCATTAGTTTCGCTCACTCTCGAAATCAAGCATTTTACAGCAGGTTGGAGCAGCCTGTATCTCAGCACAGGAATAAGGTAGGGAAGAATTCTAAGGATCATTTTGACTGCCTCCAGAAGTTAGATCAGATGGCCAATGCAATTTGGTGCTAGGCCTTTCCCTTTAGGTTTTACCCCAACAATGTTTTCATTAGTTTCGATCACTCTCGAAATCAAGTATTTTACAGCAGGTTGGAGCAGCCTGTATCTCAGCACAGGAATAAGGTAGGGAAGAATTCAAATACCCATTTTGACTGCCTCCAGAAGTTAGATCAGATGGCCAATGCAATTTGGTGCTAGGCCTTTCCCTTTAGGTTTTACCCCAACAATGTTTTCATTAGTTTCGCTCACTCTTGAAATCAAGCATTTTACAGCAGGTTGGAGCAGCCTGTATCTCAGCACAGGAATAAGGTAGGGAAGAATTCAAATATTCATTTTGACTGCCTCCAGAAGTTAGATCAGATGGCCAATGCAATTTGGTGCTAGGTCTTTCCCTTTAGGTTTTACCCCAACAATGTTTTCATTAGTTTCGCTCACTCTCGAAATCAAGCATTTTACAGCAGGTTGGAGCAGCCTGTATCTCAGCACAGGAATAAGGTAGGGAAGAATTCAAATACTCATTTTGACTGACTCCAGAAGTTAGATCAGATGGCCAATGCAATTTGGTGCTAGGCCTTTCCCTTTAGGTTTTACCCCAACAATGTTTTCATTAGTTTCGCTCACTCTCGAAATCAAGCATTTTACAGCAGGTTGGAGCAGCCTGTATCTCAGCACAGGAATAAGGTAGGGAAGAATTCTAAGGATCATTTTGACTGCCTCCAGAAGTTAGATCAGATGGCCAATGCAATTTGGTGCTAGGCCTTTCCCTTTAGGTTTTACCCCAACAATGTTTTCATTAGTTTTGCTCACTCTCGAAATCAAGCATTTTACAGCAGGTTGGAGCAGCCTGTATCTCAGCACAGGAATAAGGTAGGGAAGAATTCAAATACTCATTTTGACTGCCTCCAGAAGTTAGATCAGATGGCAAATTGTATTTGGTGCTAGGTCTTTCCCTTTAGGTTTTACCCCAACAATGTTTCATTAGTTTCTATCACTCTTGAAATCAAGCATTTTACAGCAGGTTGGAGCAGCCTGTATCTCAGCACAGGAATAAGGTAGGGAAGAATTCAAATACTCATTTTGACTGCCTCCAGAAGTTAGATCAGATGGCCAATGCAATTTGGTGCTAGGCCTTTCCCTTTAGGTTTTACCCCAACAATGTTTTCATCAGTTTCGATCACTCACGAAATCAAGCTTTTTACAGCAGGTTGGAGCAGCCTGTATCTCAGCACAGGAATAAGGTAGGGAAGAATTCAAATACTCATTTTGACTGCCTCCAGAAGTTAGATCAGATGGCCAATGTAATTTGGTGCTAGGCCTTTCCCTTTAGGTTTTACCCCAAGAATGTTTTCATTAGTTTCGCTCACCCTCGAAATCAAGCATTTTACAGCAGGTTGGAGCAGCCTGTATCTCAGCACAGGAATAAGGTAGGGAAGAATTCAAATACTCATTTTGACTGCCTCCAGAAGTTAGATCAGATGGCCAATGCAATTTGGTGCTAGGCCTTTCCCTTTAGGTTTTACCCCAACAATGTTTCCATTAGTTCCGCTCACTCTCGAAATCAAGCATTTTACAGCAGGTTGGAGCAGCCTGTATCTCAGCACAGGAATAAGGTAGGGAAGAATTCAAATACTTATTTTGACTGCCTCCAGAAGTTAGATCAGATGGCCAATGCAATTTGGTGCTAGGCCTTTCCCTTAAGGTTTTACCCCAACAATGTTTTCATTAGTTTCGCTCACTCTCGAAATCAAGCATTTTACAGCAGGTTGGAGCAGCCTGTATCTCAGCACAGGAATAAGGTAGGGAAGAATTCAAATACTCATTTTGACTGCCTCCAGAAGTTAGATCAGATGGCCAATGCAATTTGGTGCTAGGCCTTTCCCTTTAGGTTGTAACCCAACAAGGTTTTCATTAGTTTCGCTCACTCTCGAAATCAAGCATTTTACAGCAGGTTGGAGCAGCCTGTATCTCAGCACAGGAATAAGGTAGGGAAGAATTCAAATACTCATTTTGACTGCCTCCAGAAGTTAGATCAGATGGCCAATGCAATTTGGTGCTAGGCCTTTCCCTTTAGGTTTTACCCCAACAATGTTTTCATTAGTTTTGATCACTCTCGAAATCAAGCATTTTAGAGCAGGTTGGAGCAGCCTGTATCTCAGCACAGGAATAAGGTAGGGAAGAATTGTAAGGATCATTTTGACTGCCTCCAGAAGTTAGATCAGATGGCCAATGCAATTTGGTGCTAGGCCTTTCCCTTTAGGTTTTACCCCAACAATGTTTTCATTAGTTTCGCTCACTCTCGAAATCAAGCATTTTACAGCAGGTTGGAGCAGCCTGTATCTCAGCAAGGGAATAAGGTAGGGAAGAATTCAAATACTCATTTTGACTGCCTCCAGAAGTTAGATCAGATGGCCAATGCAATTTGGTGCTCGGCCTTTCTCTTTAGGTTTTACCCCAACAATGTTTTCATTAGTTTCGCTCACTCTCGAAATCAAGCATTTTACAGCAGGTTGGAGCAGCCTGTATCTCAGCACAGGAATAAGGTAGGGAAGTATTGTAAGGATCATTTTGACTGCCTCCAGAAGTTAGATGAGATGGCCAATGCAATTTGGTGCTAGGCCTTTCCCTTTAGGTTTTACCCCAACAATGTTTCATTAGTTTCGATCACTCTTGAAATCAAGCATTTTACAGCAGGTTGGAGCAGCCTGTATCTCAGCACAGGAATAAGGTAGGGAAGAATTCAAATACTCATTTTGACTGCCTCCAGAAGTTAGATCAGATGGCCAATGCAATTTGGTGCTAGGCCTTTCCCTTTAGGTTTTACCCCAAGAATGTTTTCATTAGTTTCGCTCACTCTCGAAATCAAGCATTTTACAGCAGGTTGGAGCAGCCTGTATCTCAGCACAGGAATAAGGTAGGGAAGAATTCAAATACTCATTTTGACTGCCTCCAGAAGTTAGATCAGATGGCCAATGCAATATGGTGCTAGGCCTTTCCCTTTAGGTTTTACCCCAACAATGTTTTCATTAGTTTCGCTCACTCTCGAAATCAAGCATTTTACAGCAGGTTGGAGCAGCCTGTATCTCAGCACAGGAATAAGGTAGGGAAGAATTCAAATACTCATTTTGACTGCCTCCAGATGTTAGATCAGATGGCAAATTGTATTTGGTGCTCGGCCTTTCCCTTTAGGTTGTACCCCAACAATGTTTTCATTAGTTTCGCTCACTCTCGAAATCAAGCATTTTACAGCAGGTTGGAGCAGCCTGTATCTCAGCACAGGAATAAGGTAGGGAAGAATTCAAATACTCATTTTGACTGCCTCCAGAAGTTAGATCAGATGGCCAATGCAATTTGGTGCTAGGCCTTTCCCTTTAGGTTTTACCCCAACAATGTTTTCATTAGTTTCGCTCACTCTCGAAATCAAGCATTTTACAGCAGGTTGGAGCAGCCTGTATCTCAGCACAGGAATAATGTAGGGAAGAATTCTAAGGATCATTTTGACTGCCTCCAGAAGTTAGATCAGATGGCCAATGCAATTTGGTGCTAGGCCTTTCCCTTTAGGTTTTACCCCAACAATGTTTTCATTAGTTTCGATCACTCTCGAAATCAAGTATTTTACAGCTGGTTGGAGCAGCCTGTATCTCAGCACAGGAATAAGGTAGGGAAGAATTCAAATACTCATTTTGACTGCCTCCAGAAGTTAGATCAGATGGGAAATTGTATTTGGTGCTAGGTCTTTCCCTTTAGGTTTTACCCCAACAATGTTTCATTAGTTTCGATCGCTCTTGAAATCAAGCATTTTACAGCAGGTTGGAGCAGCCTGTATCTCAGCACAGGAATAAGGTAGGGAAGAATTCAAATACTCATTTTGACTGCCTCCAGAAGTTAGATCAGATGGCCAATGCAATTTGGTGCTAGGCCTTTCCCTTTAGGTTTTACCCCAACAATGTTTTCATTAGTTTCGCTCACTCTCGAAATCAAGCATTTTACAGCAGGTTGGAGCAGCCTGTATCTCAGCACAGGAATAAGGTAGGGAAGAATTCAAATACTCATTTTGACTGCCTCCAGAAGTTAGATCAGATGGCCAATGCAATTTGGTGCTAGGCCTTTCCCTTTAGGTTTTACCCCAACAATGTTTTCATTAGTTTCGCTCACTCTCGAAATCAAGCATTTTACAGCAGGTTGGAGCAGCCTGTATCTCAGCACAGGAATAAGGTAGGGAAGAATTCAAATACCCATTTTGACTGCCTCCAGAAGTTAGATCAGATGGCAAATTGTATTTGGTGCTCGGCCTTTCCCATTAGGTTGTACCCCAACAATGTTTTCATTAGTTTCACTCACTCTCGAAATCAAGCATTTTACAGCAGGTTGGAGCAGCCTGTATCTCAGCACAGGAATAATGTAGGGAAGAATTCTAAGGATCATTTTGACTGCCTCCAGAAGTTAGATCAGATGGCCAATGCAATTTGGTGCTAGGCCTTTCCCGTTAGGTTTTACCCCAACAATGTTTTCATTAGTTTCGATCACTCTCGAAATCAAGTATTTTACAGCAGGTTGGAGCAGCCTGTATCTCAGCACAGGAATAAGGTAGGGAAGAATTCAAATACCCATTTTGACTGCCTCCAGAAGTTAGATCAGATGGCCAATGCAATTTGGTGCTAGGCCTTTCCCTTTAGGTTTTACCCCAACAATGTTTTCATTAGTTTCGCTCACTCTTGAAATCAAGCATTTTACAGCAGGTTGGAGCAGCCTGTATCTCAGCACAGGAATAAGGTAGGGAAGAATTCAAATACTCATTTTGACTGCCTCCAGAAGTTAGATCAGATGGCCAATGCAATTTGGTGCTAGGCCTTTCCCTTTAGGTTTTACCCCAACAATGTTTTCATTAGTTTCTATAACTCTTGAAATCGAGCATTTTACAGCAGGTTGGAGCAGCCTGTATCTCAGCACAGGAATAAGGTAGGGAAGAATTCAAATACTCATTTTGACTGCCTCCAGAAGTTAGATCAGATGGCCAATGCAATTTGGTGCTAGGCCTTTCCCTTTAGGTTTTACCCCAACAATGTTTTCATTAGTTTCGCTCACTCTCAAAATCAAGCATTTTACAGCAGGTTGGAGCAGCCTGTATCTCAGCACAGGAATAAGGTAGGGAAGAATTGTAAGGATCATTTTGACTGCCTCCAGAAGTTAGATCAGATGGCCAATGCAATTTGGTGCTAGGCCTTTCCCTTTAGGTTTTACCCCAACAATGTTTTCATTAGTTTCGCTCACTCTCGAAATCAAGCATTTTACAGCAGGTTGGAGCAGCCTGTATCTCAGCACAGGAATAAGGTAGGGAAGAATTCAAATACTCATTTTGACTGCCTCCAGAAGTTAGATCAGATGGCCAATGCAATTTGGTGCTCGGCCTTTCTCTTTAGGTTTTACCCCAACAATGTTTTCATTAGTTTCGCTCACTCTCGAAATCAAGCATTTTACAGCAGGTTGGAGCAGCCTGTATCTCAGCACAGGAATAAGGTAGGGAAGTATTGTAAGGATCATTTTGACTGCCTCCAGAAGTTAGATGAGATGGCCAATGCAATTTGGTGCTAGGCCTTTCCCTTTAGGTTTTACCCCAACAATGTTTCATTAGTTTCGATCACTCTTGAAATCAAGCATTTTACAGCAGGTTGGAGCAGCCTGTATCTCAGCACAGGAATAAGGTAGGGAAGAATTCAAATACTCATTTTGACTGCCTCCAGAAGTTAGATCAGATGGCCAATGCAATTTGGTGCTAGGCCTTTCCCTTTAGGTTTTACCCCAAGAATGTTTTCATTAGTTTCGCTCACTCTCGAAATCAAGCATTTTACAGCAGGTTGGAGCAGCCTGTATCTCAGCACAGGAATAAGGTAGGGAAGAATTCAAATACTCATTTTGACTGCCTCCAGAAGTTAGATCAGATGGCCAATGCAATATGGTGCTAGGCCTTTCCCTTTAGGTTTTACCCCAACAATGTTTTCATTAGTTTCGCTCACTCTCGAAATCAAGCATTTTACAGCAGGTTGGAGCAGCCTGTATCTCAGCACAGGAATAAGGTAGGGAAGAATTCAAATACTCATTTTGACTGCCTCCAGATGTTAGATCAGATGGCAAATTGTATTTGGTGCTCGGCCTTTCCCTTTAGGTTGTACCCCCAACAATGTTTTCATTAGTTTCGCTCACTCTCGAAATCAAGCATTTTACAGCAGGTTGGAGCAGCCTGTATCTCAGCACAGGAATAAGGTAGGGAAGAATTCTAAGGATCATTTTGACTGCCTCCAGAAGTTAGATCAGATGGCCAATGCAATTTGGTGCTAGGCCTTTCCCTTTAGGTTTTACCCCAACAATGTTTTCATTAGTTTCGCTCACTCTCGAAATCAAGCATTTTACAGCAGGTTGGAGCAGCCTGTATCTCAGCACAGGAATAATGTAGGGAAGAATTCTAAGGATCATTTTGACTGCCTCCAGAAGTTAGATCAGATGGCCAATGCAATTTGGTGCTAGGCCTTTCCCTTTAGGTTTTACCCCAACAATGTTTTCATTAGTTTCGATCACTCTCGAAATCAAGTATTTTACAGCTGGTTGGAGCAGCCTGTATCTCAGCACAGGAATAAGGTAGGGAAGAATTCAAATACTCATTTTGACTGCCTCCAGAAGTTAGATCAGATGGGAAATTGTATTTGGTGCTAGGTCTTTCCCTTTAGGTTTTACCCCAACAATGTTTCATTAGTTTCGATCGCTCTTGAAATCAAGCATTTTACAGCAGGTTGGAGCAGCCTGTATCTCAGCACAGGAATAAGGTAGGGAAGAATTCAAATACTCATTTTGACTGCCTCCAGAAGTTAGATCAGATGGCCAATGCAATTTGGTGCTAGGCCTTTCCCTTTAGGTTTTACCCCAACAATGTTTTTCATTAGTTTCGCTCACTCTCGAAATCAAGCATTTTACAGCAGGTTGGAGCAGCCTGTATCTCAGCACAGGAATAAGGTAGGGAAGAATTCAAATACTCATTTTGACTGCCTCCAGAAGTTAGATCAGATGGCCAATGCAATTTGGTGCTAGGCCTTTCCCTTTAGGTTTTACCCCAACAATGTTTTCATTAGTTTCGCTCACTCTCGAAATCAAGCATTTTACAGCAGGTTGGAGCAGCCTGTATCTCAGCACAGGAATAAGGTAGGGAAGAATTCAAATACCCATTTTGACTGCCTCCAGAAGTTAGATCAGATGGCAAATTGTATTTGGTGCTCGGCCTTTCCCTTTAGGTTGTACCCCAACAATGTTTTCATTAGTTTCACTCACTCTCGAAATCAAGCATTTTACAGCAGGTTGGAGCAGCCTGTATCTCAGCACAGGAATAATGTAGGGAAGAATTCTAAGGATCATTTTGACTGCCTCCAGAAGTTAGATCAGATGGCCAATGCAATTTGGTGCTAGGCCTTTCCCGTTAGGTTTTACCCCAACAATGTTTTCATTAGTTTCGATCACTCTCGAAATCAAGTATTTTACAGCAGGTTGGAGCAGCCTGTATCTCAGCACAGGAATAAGGTAGGGAAGAATTCAAATACCCATTTTGACTGCCTCCAGAAGTTAGATCAGATGGCCAATGCAATTTGGTGCTAGGCCTTTCCCTTTAGGTTTTACCCCAACAATGTTTTCATTAGTTTCGCTCACTCTTGAAATCAAGCATTTTACAGCAGGTTGGAGCAGCCTGTATCTCAGCACAGGAATAAGGTAGGGAAGAATTCAAATACTCATTTTGACTGCCTCCAGAAGTTAGATCAGATGGCCAATGCAATTTGGTGCTAGGCCTTTCCCTTTAGGTTTTACCCCAACAATGTTTTCATTAGTTTCTATAACTCTTGAAATCGAGCATTTTACAGCAGGTTGGAGCAGCCTGTATCTCAGCACAGGAATAAGGTAGGGAAGAATTCAAATACTCATTTTGACTGCCTCCAGAAGTTAGATCAGATGGCCAATGCAATTTGGTGCTAGGCCTTTCCCTTTAGGTTTTACCCCAACAATGTTTTCATTAGTTTCGCTCACTCTCAAAATCAAGCATTTTACAGCAGGTTGGAGCAGCCTGTATCTCAGCACAGGAATAAGGTAGGGAAGAATTCAAATACTCATTTTGACTGCCTCCAGAAGTTAGATCAGATGGCAAATTGTATTTGGTGCTAGGTCTTTCCCTTTAGGTTTTACCCCAACAATGTTTCATTAGTTTCGATCGCTCTTGAAATCAAGCATTTTTACAGCAGGTTGGGAGCAGCCTGTATCTCAGCACAGGAATAAGGTAGGGAAGAATTCAAATACTCATTTTGACTGCCTCCAGAAGTTAGATCAGATGGCCAATGCAATTTGGTGCTAGGCCTTTCCCTTTAGGTTTTACCCCAACAATGTTTTCATTAGTTTCGCTCACTCTCGAAATCAAGCATTTTACAGCAGGTTGGAGCAGCCTGTATCTCAGCACAGGAATAAGGTAGGGAAGAATTCAAATACTCATTTTGACTGCCTCCAGAAGTTAGATCAGATGGCCAATGCAATTTGGTGCTAGGCCTTTCCCTTTAGGTTTTACCCCAACAATGTTTTCATTAGTTTCGCTCACTCTCGAAATCAAGCATTTTACAGCAGGTTGGAGCAGCCTGTATCTCAGCACAGGAATAAGGTAGGGAAGAATTCTAAGGATCATTTTGACTGCCTCCAGAAGTTAGATCAGATGGCCAATGCAATATGGTGCTAGGCCTTTCCCTTTAGGTTTTACCCCAACAATGTTTTCATTAGTTTCGCTCACTCTCGAAATCAAGCATTTTACAGCAGGTTGGAGCAGCCTGTATCTCAGCACAGGAATAAGGTAGGGAAGAATTCAAATACCCATTTTGACTGCCTCCAGAAGTTAGATCAGATGGCAAATTGTATTTGGTGCTCGGCCTTTCCCTTTAGGTTGTACCCCAACAATGTTTTCATTAGTTTCGCTCACTCTCGAAATCAAGCATTTTACAGCAGGTTGGAGCAGCCTGTATCTCAGCACAGGAATAAGGTAGGGAAGTATTGTAAGGATCATTTTGACTGCCTCCAGAAGTTAGATCAGATGGCCAATGCAATTTGGTGCTAGGCCTTTCCCTTTAGGTTTTACCCCAACAATGTTTCATTAGTTTCGATCACTCTTGAAATCAAGCATTTTACAGCAGGTTGGAGCAGCCTGTATCTCAGCACAGGAATAAGGTAGGGAAGAATTCAAATACTCATTTTGACTGCCTCCAGAAGTTAGATCAGATGGCCAATGCAATTTGGTGCTAGGCCTTTCCCTTTAGGTTTTACCCCAACAATGTTTTCATTAGTTTCGCTCACTCTCGAAATCAAGCATTTTACAGCAGGTTGGAGCAGCCTGTATCTCAGCACAGGAATAAGGTAGGGAAGAATTCAAAATACTCATTTTGACTGCCTCCAGAAGTTAGATCAGATGGCCAATGCAATATGGTGCTAGGCCTTTCCCTTTAGGTTTTACCCCAACAATGTTTTCATTAGTTTCGCTCACTCTCGAAATCAAGCATTTTACAGCAGGTTGGAGCAGCCTGTATCTCAGCACAGGAATAAGGTAGGGAAGAATTCAAATACTCATTTTGACTGCCTCCAGATGTTAGATCAGATGGCAAATTGTATTTGGTGCTCGGCCTTTCCCTTTAGGTTTTACCCCAACAATGTTTTCATTAGTTTCGCTCACTCTCGAAATCAAGCATTTTACAGCAGGTTGGAGCAGCCTGTATCTCAGCACAGGAATAATGTAGGGAAGAATTCTAAGGATCATTTTGACTGCCTCCAGAAGTTAGATCAGATGGCCAATGCAATTTGGTGCTAGGCCTTTCCCTTTTGGTTTTACCCCAACAATGTTTTCATTAGTTTCGATCACTCTCGAAATCAAGTATTTTGCAGCTGGTTGGAGCAGCCTGTATCTCAGCACAGGAATAAGGTAGGGAAGAATTCAAATACTCATTTTGACTGCCTCCAGAAGTTAGATCAGATGGGAAATTGTATTTGGTGCTAGGTCTTTCCCTTTAGGTTTTACCCCAACAATGTTTCATTAGTTTCGATCGCTCTTGAAATCAAGCATTTTACAGCAGGTTGGAGCAGCCTGTATCTCAGCACAGGAATAAGGTAGGGAAGAATTCAAATACTCATTTTGACTGCCTCCAGAAGTTAGATCAGATGGCCAATGCAATTTGGTGCTAGGCCTTTCCCTTTAGGTTTTACCCCAACAATGTTTTCATTAGTTTCGCTCACTCTCGAAATCAAGCATTTTACAGCAGGTTGGAGCAGCCTGTATCTCAGCACAGGAATAAGGTAGGGAAGAATTCAAATACTCATTTTGACTGCCTCCAGAAGTTAGATCAGATGGCCAATGCAATTTGGTGCTAGGCCTTTCCCTTTAGGTTTTACCCCAACAATGTTTTCATTAGTTTCGCTCACTCTCGAAATCAAGCATTTTACAGCAGGTTGGAGCAGCCTGTATCTCAGCACAGGAATAAGGTAGGGAAGAATTCAAATACCCATTTTGACTGCCTCCAGAAGTTAGATCAGATGGCAAATTGTATTTGGTGCTCGGCCTTTCCCTTTAGGTTGTACCCCAACAATGTTTTCATTAGTTTCACTCACTCTCGAAATCAAGCATTTTACAGCAGGTTGGAGCAGCCTGTATCTCAGCACAGGAATAAGGTAGGGAAGAATTCTAAGGATCATTTTGACTGCCTCCAGAAGTTAGATCAGATGGCCAATGCAATTTGGTGCTAGGCCTTTCCCGTTAGGTTTTACCCCAACAATGTTTTCATTAGTTTCGATCACTCTCGAAATCAAGTATTTTACAGCAGGTTGGAGCAGCCTGTATCTCAGCACAGGAATAAGGTAGGGAAGAATTCAAATACTCATTTTGACTGCCTCCAGAAGTTAGATCAGATGGCCAATGCAATTTGGTGCTAGGCCTTTCCCTTTAGGTTTTACCCCAACAATGTTTTCATTAGTTTTGCTCACTCTCGAAATCAAGCATTTTACAGCAGGTTGGAGCAGCCTGTATCTCAGCACAGGAATAAGGTAGGGAAGAATTCAAATACTCATTTTGACTGCCTCCAGAAGTTAGATCAGATGGCCAATGCAATTTGGTGCTAGGCCTTTCCCTTTAGGTTTTACCCCAACAATGTTTTCATTAGTTTCGCTCACTCTCAAAATCAAGCATTTTACAGCAGGTTGGAGCAGCCTGTATCTCAGCACAGGAATAAGGTAGGGAAGAATTGTAAGGATCATTTTGACTGCCTCCAGAAGTTAGATCAGATGGCCAATGCAATTTGGTGCTAGGCCTTTCCCTTTAGGTTTTACCCCAACAATGTTTTCATTAGTTTCGCTCACTCTCGAAATCAAGCATTTTACAGCAGGTTGGAGCAGCCTGTATCTCAGCACAGGAATAAGGTAGGGAAGAATTCAAATACTCATTTTGACTGCCTCCAGAAGTTAGATCAGATGGCCAATGCAATTTGGTGCTCGGCCTTTCTCTTTAGGTTTTACCCCAACAATGTTTTCATTAGTTTCGCTCACTCTCGAAATCAAGCATTTTACAGCAGGTTGGAGCAGCCTGTATCTCAGCACAGGAATAAGGTAGGGAAGTATTGTAAGGATCATTTTGACTGCCTCCAGAAGTTAGATGAGATGGCCAATGCAATTTGGTGCTAGGCCTTTCCCTTTAGGTTTTACCCCAACAATGTTTCATTAGTTTCGATCACTCTTGAAATCAAGCATTTTACAGCAGGTTGGAGCAGCCTGTATCTCAGCACAGGAATAAGGTAGGGAAGAATTCAAATACTCATTTTGACTGCCTCCAGAAGTTAGATCAGATGGCCAATGCAATTTGGTGCTAGGCCTTTCCCTTTAGGTTTTACCCCAAGAATGTTTCATTAGTTTCGCTCACTCTCGAAATCAAGCATTTTACAGCAGGTTGGAGCAGCCTGTATCTCAGCACAGGAATAAGGTAGGGAAGAATTCAAATACTCATTTTGACTGCCTCCAGAAGTTAGATCAGATGGCCAATGCAATATGGTGCTAGGCCTTTCCCTTTAGGTTTTACCCCAACAATGTTTTCATTAGTTTCGCTCACTCTCGAAATCAAGCATTTTACAGCAGGTTGGAGCAGCCTGTATCTCAGCACAGGAATAAGGTAGGGAAGAATTCAAATACTCATTTTGACTGCCTCCAGATGTTAGATCAGATGGCAAATTTTATTTGGTGCTCGGCCTTTCCCTTTAGGTTGTACCCCAACAATGTTTTCATTAGTTTCGCTCACTCTCGAAATCAAGCATTTTACAGCAGGTTGGAGCAGCCTGTATCTCAGCACAGGAATAAGGTAGGGAAGAATTCAAATACTCATTTTGACTGCCTCCAGAAGTTAGATCAGATGGCCAATGCAATTTGGTGCTAGGCCTTTCCCTTTAGGTTTTACCCCAACAATGTTTTCATTAGTTTCGCTCACTCTCGAAATCAAGCATTTTACAGCAGGTTGGAGCAGCCTGTATCTCAGCACAGGAATAATGTAGGGAAGAATTCTAAGGATCATTTTGACTGCCTCCAGAAGTTAGATCAGATGGCCAATGCAATTTGGTGCTAGGCCTTTCCCTTTAGGTTTTACCCCAACAATGTTTTCATTAGTTTCGATCACTCTCGAAATCAAGTATTTTACAGCTGGTTGGAGCAGCCTGTATCTCAGCACAGGAATAAGGTAGGGAAGAATTCAAATACTCATTTTGACTGCCTCCAGGTAGGGAAGAATTCAAATACTCATTTTGACTGCCTCCAGAAGTTAGATCAGATGGGAAATTGTATTTGGTGCTAGGTCTTTCCCTTTAGGTTTTACCCCAACAATGTTTCATTAGTTTTCGATCGCTTCTTGAAATCAAGCATATTTACAGCAGAGTTGGAGCAGCCTGTATCTCAGCACAGGAATAAGGTAGGGAAGAATTCAAATACTCATTTTGACTGCCTCCAGAAGTTAGATCAGATGGCCAATGCAATTTGGTGCTAGGCCCTTTCCCCTTTAGGTTTTACCCCAACAATGTTTTCATTAGTTTTCGCTCATCTCGAAATCAAGCATTTTACAGCAGGTTGGAGCAGCCTGTATCTCAGCACAGGAATAAGGTAGGGAAGAATTCAAATACTCATTTTGGACTGCCCTCCAGAAGTTAGATCAGATGGCCAATGCAATTTGGTGCTAGGCCTTTCCCTTTAGGTTTTACCCCAAACAATGTTTTCATTAGTTTCGCTCACTCTCGAAATCAAGCATTTTACAGCAGGTTGGAGCAGCCTTGTATCTCAGCACAGGAATAAGGTAGGGAAGAATTCAAATACCCATTTTGACTGCCTCCAGAAGTTAGATCAGATGGCAAATTGTATTTGGTGCTCGGCCTTTCCCCTTTAGGTTGTACCCCAACAATGTTTTTCATTAGTTTCACTCACTCTCGAAATCAAGCATTTTTACAGCAGGTTGGAGCAGCCTGTATCTCAGCACAGGAATAATGTAGGGAAGAATTCTAAGGATCATTTTGACTGCCTCCCAGAAGTTAGATCAGATGGCCAATGCAATTTGGTGCTAGGCCTTTCCCGTTAGGTTTTACCCCCAACAATGTTTTCATTAGTTTCGATCACTCTCGAAATCAAGTATTTTACAGCAGGTTGGAGCAGCCTGTATCTCAGCACAGGAATAAGGTAGGGAAGAATTCAAATACCCATTTTTGACTGCCTCCAGAAGTTAGATCAGATGGCCAATGCAATTTGGTGCTAGGCCTTTCCCTTTAGGTTTTACCCCAACAATGTTTTTCATTAGTTTCGCTCACTCTTGAAATCAAGCATTTTACAGCAGGTTGGAGCAGCCTGTATCTCAGCACAGGAATAAGGTAGGGAAGAATTCAAATACTCATTTTGACTGCCCTCCAGAAGTTAGATCAGATGGCCAATGCAATTTGGTGCTAAGGCCTTTACCCTTTAGGTTTTACCCCAACAATGTTTTCATTAGTTTCGCTCACTCTCGAAATCAAGCATTTTACAGCAGGTTGGAGCAGCCCTGTATCTCAGCACAGGAATAAGGTAGGGAAGAATTCAAATACTCATTTTGACTGCCTCCAGAAGTTAGATCAGATGGCCAATGCAATTTGGTGCTAGGCCTTTCCCTTTAGGTTTTACCCCAACAATGTTTTTCATTAGTTTCGCTCACCTCTCAAAATCAAGCATTTTACAGCAGGTTGGAGCAGCCTGTATCTCAGCACAGGAATAAGGTAGGGAAGAATTCAAATACTCATTTTGACTGCCTCCAGAAGTTAGATCAGATGGCAAAATTGTATTTGGTGCTAGGTCTTTCCCTTTAGGTTTTTACCCCAACAATGTTTCATTAGTTTCGATCGCTCTGAAATCAAGCATTTTACAGCAGGTTGGAGCAGCCTGTATCTCAGCACAGGAATAAGGTAGGGAAGAATTCAAATACTCATTTTGACTGCCTCCAGAAGTTAGATCAGATGGCCAATGCAATATTGGTGCTAGGCCTTTCCCTTTAGGTTTTACCCCAACAATGTTTTCATTAGTTTCGCTCACTCTCGAAATCAAGCATTTTACAGCAGGTTGGAGCAGCCTGTATCTCAGCACAGGAATAAGGTAGGGAAGAATTCAAATACTCATTTTGACTGCCTCCAGAAGTTAGATCAGATGGCCAATGCAATTTGGTGCTCAGGCCTTTCCCTTTAGGTTTTACCCCAACAAATGTTTTCATTAGTTTTCGCTCACTCTCGAAATCAAGCATTTTACAGCAGGTTGGAGCAGCCTGTATCTCAGCACAGGAATAAGGTAGGGAAGAATTCTAAGGATCATTTTGACTGCCTCCAGAAGTTAGATCAGATGGCCAATGCAATATGGTGCTAGGCCTTTCCCTTTAGGTTTTACCCCAACAATGTTTTCATTAGTTTCGCTCACTCACTCGAATATCAAGCATTTTACAGCAGGTTGGAGCAGCCTGTATCTCAGCACAGGAATAAGGTAGGGAAGAATTCAAATACTCCATTTTGACTGCCTCCAGAAGTTAGATCAGATGGCAAATTGTATTTGGTGCTCGGCCTTTCCCTTTAGGTTTTTACCCCAACAATGTTTTTCATTAGTTTCGCTCACTCTCGAAATCAAGCATTTTTACAGCAGGTTGGAGCAAGCCTGTATCTCAGCACAGGAATAAGGTAGGGAAGTAATTGTAAGGATCATTTTGACTGCCTCCAGAAGTTAGATCAGATGGCCAATGCAATTTGGTGCTAGGCCTTTCCCTTTAGGTTTTTACCCCAACAATGTTTTCATTAGTTTCGATCACTCTTGAAATCAAGCATTTTACAGCAGGTTGGAGCAGCCTGTATCTCAGCACAGGGAATAAGGGTAGGGAAGAATTCAAATACTCATTTTGACTGCCTCCAGAAGTTAGATCAGATGGCCAATGCAATTTGGTGCTAGGCCTTTCCCTTTAGGTTTTACCCCAACAATGTTTTCATTAGTTTTCGCTCACTCTCGATAATCAAGCATTTATACAGCAGGTTGGAGCAGCCTGTATCTCAGCACAGGAATAAGGTAGGGAAGAATTCAAATACTCATTTTGACTGCCTCTAGAAGTTAGATCAGATGGCCAATGCAATATGGTGCTAGGCCTTTCCCTTTAAGGGTTTTACCCCAACAATGTTTTCATTAGTTTCGCTCACTCTCGAAATCAAGCATTTTACAGCAGGTTGGAGCAGCCTGTATCTCAGCACAGGAATAAGGTAGGGAAGAATTCAAAATACTCATTTTGACTGCCTCCAGATGTTAGATCAGATGGCCAAATGTATTTGGTGCTCGGCCTTTCCCTTTTAGGTTGTACCCCAACAATGTTTTCATTAGTTTCGCTCACTCTCGAAATCAAGCATTTTACAGCAGGTTGGAGCAGCCTGTATCTCAGCACAGGAATAAGGTAGGGAAGAATTCAAAATACTCATTTTGACTGCCTCCAGAAGTTAGATCAGATGGCCAATGCAATTTGGTGCTAGGCCTTTCCCTTTAGGTTTTACCCCAACAATGTTTTTCATTAGTTTCGCTCACTCTCGAAATCAAGCATTTTACAGCAGGTTGGAGCAGCACTGTATCTCAGCACAGGAATAATGTAGGGAAGAATTCTAAGGATCATTTTGACTGCCTCCAGAAGTTAGATCAGATGGCCAATGCAATTTGGTGCTAGGCCCTTTCCCTTTTGGTTTTACCCCAACAATGTTTTCATTAGTTTCGATCACTCTCGAAATCAAGTATTTTGCAGCTGGTTGGAGCAGCCCTGTATCTCAAGCACAGGAATAAGGTAGGGAAGAATTCAAAATACTCATTTTGACTGCCTCCAGAAGTTAGATCAGATGGCAAATTGTATTTGGTGCTAGGTCTTTCCCTTTAGGTTTTACCCCCAACAATGTTTTCATTAGTTTCGATCGCTCTTGAAATCAAGCATTTTACAGCAGGTTGGAGCAGCCTGTA
>NW_027144466.1:0-36982 GCF_026170545.1 Melanerpes formicivorus | reverse complement strand
GCCCTTGGCTCACACCAACCCCAGCAAGGCTCCAGGCTGGGGGCAGAGTGGCTGCAAAGTGCCCAGCAGGAAAGGTGCTGGGTGGCAGCAGCTGGAGAGGAGCCAGGGGGGTGCCCAGCTGGGCAAGAAGGCCACCAGCAGCCTGGCCTGGAGCAGCAATGGTGTGGGCAGCAGGAGCAGGGCAGGGATTGTGCCCCTGGGCTGGGCACTGCTGAGGCCACAGCTTAAGCTGGGAAGAGACTTTTGATAAGGGCTTGTGGTGAGAGGGCAGAGAGCTAAGATGTTGAGCAAATATTTCATCAGGAGCCTGTGTGCAGAGGGCTCTCAGCTTGTATTTGTAGCAGCCTGGCCTGGGGGTAGGTGCTACACTGCCTCTGGGCTGGAGTGTAGAGCCATGGAATTCTCTGGGGTGGAAAAGGCCTCCAAGATCATCCAGGCCAACAGCAACCCAACCCCACCATGGCCACCAACCCCTGGCCCCAAGGTGCCATGGCCACAGGGTTCCTGAGCACCTCCAGGCATGGGGACTCCATCACCTCCCTGGGCAGCCTCTGCCAGTCCCTGAGCACTCTGGCAGCAAAGAAATTCTTCCTCAGCTCCAACCCAATCTTCCCCTGGCACAATTTCAGGCCATTTCCTCTCCTTCTACCACCTGATCCTAGGGAGCAGAGCCCAACCCCCACCTGGCTCCAGCCTCCTCTCAGGGAGCTGCAGAGAGCAAGGAGGTCTCCCTCAGCCTCCTCTCCTCCAGCCTCACCACCCCCAGCTCCCTCAGCTGCTCCTCCCCAGCCCTCTTCTCCACACCCTTCCCCAGCTTCCTTGCCCTTCTCTGGCCCTGCTCCAGCCTCTCAATATCCTGCTGGCGGTGAGAGGCCCAAACTGGACACTGTTCCCCAGTGCTGAGCAGCAGCCACTGCACACTTGCTGCCTAAAACATCTTGGAGTCAAGGAAGACTTTCTCTGGTGGCTTGGGGGCTTGGCAGGAGTGCACATCAGTGCCAGTCAGTAGTGTCCTGTGCTGGGGGCAGAGTGGCTGAGAGCAGCCAGGCAGAGAGGGACCTGGGAGGAGTGGTGGACAGCAGTTGAACAGGAGGCCAGCAGTGTGCCCAGGGGGCCAAGAAGGCCAAGGGCATCCTGGCCTGCAGCAGGCAGAGTGTGGCCAGCAGGAGCAGGGAAGTCCTTGTGCCCTGTGCTCAGCACTGCTGAGGCCACCCCTGGAGTCCTGTGTCCAGTTCTGGGCTCCTGAGGTCAAGAAGGAGATTGAGAGACTTGAAGGTGTCCAGAGAAGGGCAAGGAGGCTGGGGAGGGGTCTGGAGCACAGCCCTGTGAGGAGAGGCTGAGGGAGCTGGGGTTGCTTAGCCTGGAGAAGAGGAGGCTCAGGGGAGACCTTCTTGCTCTCTGCAACTCCCTGCAGGGAGGTTGGAGCCAGCTGGGGGTTGGGCTCTTCTCCCAGGCACCCAGCACCAGAACAAGAGGCCACAGTCTCAAGCTGTGCCAGGGGAGGTTCAGGCTGGAGGTGAGGTGAAAGTTCTTCCCAGCAAGAGAGATTGGCCATTGGGATGTGCTGCCCAGGGAGGTGGTGGAGTCCCTGTGCCTGGAGGTGTTTAGGAAGAGCCTGGATGAGGCCCTTGGTGCCATGGTTGAGTTGCTCAGATGGTGCTGGGTGAGAGGTTGGACTGGATGAGCTCTGAGGTCTTTTCCAACCTGGCTGATTCTGTGCTCTGTACCCTCCCAAGGTCAGGCTGGGGAAGGTTTGTCACAGTCACTTCAGCTGCAGGGAGGTCAGGGCAGGTTGAGCTTGGCAGGCAGAGGCTCTCCCCAGGTGCTGAGGGCAGTTTGTGCCCTGGGGTCAGAGGGGAAGCTTTCTCCTCAGACCATTCTGAAGAGGAACTCTTTGCCTCTTTAGCAGGAGTGGTGCCCTTGCTGGGCTGGGGATTTGTCACTCTCTCCCCTTGCTCTCTTCACTGGCAGAAGCTTTGGTGTGGGCAAGGGCTGGGAAGGAGGGGAAGTGGCAGAGCTAAATTGAGGCAATGCATCTGCTTGTGTGGAGTGGCTTTGGTTAGGAGCAAACATTGGGGGTATGCTAAATGACTCTAATAAAGCAGGCTGGAGCCTTGCCTGGGTCCCTGGGGGGCTGCCCCCCTGCTGGAGAGCCCCATCCATCCTTCCATTTATTATTAAACACCCTGCCCTTGAAAGCAGCCTTGAGGCCACAGCTTCCCTCCTGAGCTCCTCTATCTCTGCTGTTTATTGTCTGCTGCTCCCTGTCTGCCTCTGCTGTGATCTCTCAGCTGTTCTGCTGGCCTTGGCCTTGCTGGCAAGGACCCCTGGGACAGGAAGGGAGAGGAGATGTCTCCTTGGAGGTGTTGTGGCTCTTGTCTGCCTGGATTCTGCCCTTTAAGAGCAGTTTCCAGTCGTGGTTTTAACTCTGGCTTGGGGTCTGGCCCCAGAGGTCAGCAGCTGGGCTATGGGAACTGGGGCAGCAAAGCACAACAGAAACCACACCTCAGGTTCTGCATCCAGTTTTGGGTACCACAGTGTGAGGAGGACACTGAGAGGCTGCAGCAGGGCCAGAGGAGGGCAAGGAAGCTGGGGAAGGGTCTGGAGAAGAGGGCTGGGGAGGAGCAGCTGAGGGAGCTGGGGGTGGTGAGACTGGAGGAGAGGAGGCTGAGGGAGACCTCCTTGCTCTCTGCAGCTCCCTGCAAGGAGGCTGGAGCCAGGTGGGGCTTGGGCTCTGCTGAGCAACAATGGTGTGGGCAGCAGGAGCAGGGCAGGGATTGTGCCCCTGGACTGGGCACTGGGGAGGCCACAGCTTGAATGCTGGGTTCAGGTTTGGGCCACCCAGTCCAAGAAGGACCTTGAGAGGCTGGAGCAGGTCTAGAGGAGGGCAAGGAAGCTGGGGAAGGGCCTGGAGAAGAGGGCTGGGGAGGAGCAGCTGAGGGAGCTGGGGGTGGTGAGCCTGGAAAGGGGAGGTTGAAAGAGACCTCCTTGCTCTCTGCAGCTCCCTGAGAGGAAGCTGGAGCCAGGTGGAGGTTGGGCTCACCTCGCATGCAACAAGTGAGCAGGAGCAGAGGAAGCAGCCTCAGGTTGTTCCAGGGGAGGTTCAGGTTGGAGATGAGGAAAACTTTCTTCCCCAAAAGGGTTCAAGCTGGGGGTGTTGAGCCTGGAGGGGAGGAGGCTGAGGGAGACCTCCTTGCTCTCTGCAGCTCCCTGCAAGGAGGCTGGAGCCAGGTGGGGGTTGGGCTCTGCTCCCCAGTCTCAGGTGACAGTTGGAGAGGCAATGGCCTGAAACTGTGCCAGGGGAGGCTTAGGTTGGAGATGAGGAAGAATTTCTTTGCTGCCAGAGTGGTCAGGGACTGGCAGAGGCTGCCCAGGGAGGTGGTGGAGTCCCCATGGCTGGAGGTGTTCAGGGTCCCTGTGGCCATGGCACTTGGGGCCAGGGTTTGGTGGCCATGGTGGGGCTGGGTGGATGTTGGACTCCATGACCTTCAAGGCCTTCAAGGCTGGAGCCAGGTGGGGGTTGGGCTCTGTTTCCTACTCTCAGGTGATAGAAGGAGAGGAAACAGCCTGGAATTGTGCCAGGGGAGGCTTAGGTTGGAGCTGAGGAAGAATTTCTTTGCTGCCAGAGTGGTCAGGGACTGGCAGAGGCTGCCCAGGGAGGTGGTGGAGTCCCCATGCCTGGAGGTGCTCAGGAGCCCTGTGGCCATGGCACTTGGGGCCAGGGTTTGGTGGCCCTGGTGGGGCTGGGCTGATGTTTGGAGTGGATGATCTCAGGAGGGCTTTGCCAGCCCCCCCAGTTCTCTGATTTGTGTGCTCCCCACAATGGGCTTCTGGAAGCACAATGAACACTTTGCTCTGCTTTGGGGCACCAGGTTTATATCAGCACCTGTAGAAGGAGTTTGGTTTTGGGGGGTGGGGGGTGGTGGTGTTTGTTTTCAGGCAGAACCTGGCAGGGCTTTGCATTTTTCACCATCCAGTACAATTCTAAGCTGTGAGTTTGCAGCTGCAGTTCTAAGCCTGCCAAGGTTCTGAGGTGTGTTTGAAAGGGATCTTCTTAGAGGACTGGGCTGGGGTCAGCTCCTTGGATAGCTGCAGACAGCTCAACCTTCTCAGTGAGGCTTTTGTTGGCCTCAAGAGACATCAGCTGCAGGTCTTTGTATTGCTGGGGGTGTTGCAAGGCTGCTGTGTTACAGTGAGCACAGCCTGGAGCCTCAGGGGGTGGGAGAGGGACAGAGAAAAGGCAGCTCAGGAGTGTCTGTGAGGTAATGCAGGATGCACTCAGATTCATAGAGGGGTTTGGGGCTGGAAGGAACAGCAGAACTGAAGGGAGGTCATAGCCAGGTGGGGGTTGGGCTCTTCTCCTAGACAAGCAGCACCAGAACAAGAGGACACAGTCTCAAGCTGTGCCAGGGGAGGTTCAGGCTGGAGGTGAGGAAGAAATTTGGAATGGAATGGAGTGGAATGGAATGGAGTGGAATGGAATGGAATGGAATGGAATGGAATGGAATAGAATAGAATAGAATAGAATAGAATAGAATAGAATAGAATAGAATAGAATAGAATAGAATAGAATAGAATAGAATAGAAAGACCAGACCAGGTTGGAAGAGACCTCAAAGATCATCAAGTCCAACCTCTCACCCAACACCACCTAATCAACTAACCCATGGTACCAAGCACCCCATCAAGTCTCCTCCTGAACACCTCCAGGGATGGTGACTCCACCACCTCCCTGGGCAGCACATTCCAAAGGGCAATCTCTCTCTCTGTGTAGAACTTCCTCCTAACCTCCAGCCTAAACCTCCCCTGGCACAGCTGGAGACTGTGTCCTCTTGTTCTGCTGCTGGGTGCCTGGCAGGAGAGCCCAACCCCCACCTGGCTCCAACCTCCCTGCAGGCAGTTGCAGAGAGCAAGAAGGTCTCCCCTGAGCCTCCTCTTCTCCAGGCTAAGCAACCCCAGCTCCCTCAGCCTCTCCTCACAGGGCTGTGCTCCAGACCCCTCCCCAGCCTCCTTGCCCTTCTCTGGACACCTTCAAGTCTCTCAATCTCCTTCTTGACCTCAGGAGCCCAGAACTGGACACAGGACTCCAGGGGTGGCCTCAGCAGTGCTGAGCACAGGGCACAAGGACTTCCCTGCTCCTGCTGGCCACACTCTGCCTGATGCAGGCCAGGATGCCCTTGGCCCTCTTGGCCCCCTGGGCACACTGCAGGCTCATGTTCAGCCTACCATCAACCAGCACCCCCAGGTCCCTCTCTGCCTGGCTGCTCTCAGCCACTCTGACCCCAGCCTGTAGCACTGCCTGGGGTTGCTGTGGCCAATGTGCAGCACCTGGCACTTGGATGTGTTCAATCTCCTGCCCTTGGCCTCTGCCCATCTGCCCAGCCTGGCCAGGTCCCTCTGCAGAGCCTCTCTACCCTCCAGCAGATCAACTCCTGCCCCCAGCTTGGTGTCAGCTGCACATTCACTGCTGATGGACTCAATGCCCTCCTCCAGATCATCAATGAAGATGTTAAAGAGCACAGGGCCCAGCACTGCTCCCTGGGGCACACCACTGGTGCCTGGCTGCCAGCTGGCTGTGGCACCATTCACCACCACTCTCTGGGCTCAGCCTCCAGCCAGTTCCTCCCCATGCCATGTAGGCATGGACCCAGCAGATCTAGATGAATCCCTCAGCATCCAGGCTCCTCAGCCTTCAGGAATGGTGTCAGAGGCTGCAAGTGGCTGAGTTCCCCTTCCAATCACTCCACAGAGGGCCAGGGCAGCCTGTCCAGCACTGCTTTGCCTTCCTATCTCTGTTGCTTCTCCCTGTTGAAGTGCTGTGGACTGCAGCAGGAGCTGATAGCTGAAGAGTTTCCCTGGTGAGTAATTGTGGGAGCAGCCTGCCAAGCACAGCCCAGAGCCCCTTTGCAGCATGCAAGGCACAGATAATGGTTTCATTTCCTGAGAAGAGGCAGCTCAAAGCTATCACATTCTCTGCTGCCAGCTCTGTTTTGCCCCCCCTGCTGTCAGGGTGTCTGTGGAGTTTGGAAGCTCTGCAGTTTGGCTTTTCTTCCACCCCCCCAGTTACTTCTCTGTGCTCTTCTTTTGGCTGCTGTTTCAACTGGGCAGCCTGAAGCAAGCAGGGGGGCAGAGGAGGATGCAGTGGCTCAGGGCAGGAAGCCACAGATTGCATTGGGTTGGAAGAGAGCCTCAAAGGTTGTCTTGGCCAAGCCCCCTGCAGGCAGCAGGGACACCTCCAGGCAGGGTGCCCAGGGCCACACCAAGTCTGATCTTGAATGTCTCTTCAGCAGCCCAGGGCCACACCAAGTCTGATCTTGAATGTCTCTTCACCAGCCCAGGGCTACACCAAGTCTGATCTTGAATGTCTCTTCACCAGCCCAGGGCCACACCAAGTCTGATCTTGAATGTCTCTTCACCAGCCCAGGGCTACACCAAGTCTGATCTTGAATGTCTCTTCACCAGCCCAGGGCCACACCAAGTCTGATCTTGAATGTCTCTTCACCAGCCCAGGGCCACACCAACTCTGATCTTGAATGTCTCTTCACCAGCCCAGGGCTACACCAAGTCTGATCTTGAATGTCTCTTCACCAGCCCAGGGCCACACCAAGTCTGATCTTGAATGTCTCTTCACCAGCCCAGGGCCACACCAACTCTGATCTTGAATGTCTCTTCACCAGCCCAGGGCCACACCAGGTCTGATCTTGAATGTCTCTTCACCAGCTCTCTGGGCAACCTGTTCCAGCCTCTCCCCACCCTCACTGTGCAGAACTTCCTCCTGATGGCCAACCTAAAGCTTCCCTGCCCCAGTTTCAAACCATTGTCCCTTGCCCTATCCCCACAGCCCCTTCTGAACAGTCCCTCCCCAGCCTTGCTGCAGGTCCCCTTCAGCTATTGAAATGCAGCTCCAAGGTCTCCCTGGAGCCTTCTCCTCTCCAGGCTGCACACCCCCAGCTCCCCCAGTAGAGGTTCTCCAGCCCTCTGATCACCTTTGTGTCTTCCTCTGGACCCACTCCAGCAGCTCCAGGTCCCTCTTTTGCTGGGAGCCCCAGAGCTGGCCCCAGCCCTGCAGGTGAGGTCTCCCCAGAGCAGAGCAGAGGGGCAGGATCCTCTCTCTCCACCTGCAGCCCACACTCCTTTTGCTTCAGCACCTACAAGTGAGTGTTCCTCCCAGGAGCATTCAGCTGGAGAAGAGAGAAGTGTGTTACAAGCCTGGTCTGAGCTCCATGCCTAGGGGAATGAATCACACAGAATCCCAGCAGGCCAGCTTGGAAGGGACCCCAAGGATCATCTGTTCCAACCTGCCCAGGTAACAGCAGAGTGGAAGTGAGCTGGCCCAGCACCCTGGCAAGCTGAGCCTTCAAGCTGTCCACTGCAGGGGAATCCACTGCTCCCCATGGGAGATGGTTCCAGTGTCTGACTGTTCTCATGGGGAAAAACTGGCTTCTGGAGTCCAAGTGCCAGGGGCTGCACTTTGGCCACAGCAACCCCATGCAGAGCTACAGGCTGGGGGCAGAGTAGCTGAGAGCAGCCAGGCAGAGAGAGACCTGGGGGGAGTGGTGGAGAGCAGCTGAACAGGAGCCAGCAGTGTGCCCAGGGGGCCAAGAAGGCCAAGGGCATCCTGGCCTGCATCAGGCAGAGTGTGGCCAGCAGGAGCAGGGAAGTCCTTGTGCCCTGTGCTCAGCACTACTGAGGCCACCCCTGGAGTCCTGTGTCCAGTTCTGGGCTCCTCAAGTCAGGAAGGAGATTGAGAGACTTGAAGGTGTGCAGAGAAGGGCAAGGAGGCTGGGGAGGGGTCTGGAGCACAGCCCTGTGAGGAGAGGCTGAGGGAGCTGGGGTTGCTTAGCCTGGAGAAGAGGAGGCTCAGGGGAGACCTCCTTGCTCTCTCCAACTCCCTGCAGGGAGGTTGGAGCCAGGTGGGGGTTGGGCTCTTCTCCCAGGCAATCAGCACCAGAACAAGAGGCCACAGTCTCAAGCTGTGCCAGGGGAGGTTCAGGCTGGAGGTGAGGAGAAAGTTCTTCCCAGCAAGAGGAATTGGCCCTTGAGATGTGCTGCCCAGGGAGGTGGTGGAGTCCCTGTGCCTGGAGGTGTTCCAGAGGGGATTGGATGTGGCACTTGGAGCCATGGTTTAGTTGCCAGGAGGTGTTGGGTGACAGCTTGGACTTGGTGATCTCTTAGGTCTCTTCCAACCTTATTGATTCTATGTTTCTATGGAGTCCAGTGGGAATCTCCCCAGCAGTGACTCCTCCCCTTCCCCCCTGGTCTTCTCCCTGGGACTCCTTGTCTCAAGGGAGTCTCCATCCTCCTGCTAGCCACCCTTTCTCTCCTGGCCCATGGTGTTAGGTCTCCCTAAGCCTTCTCTTCTCAAGGCTGAGCAAAGCCAGCTCTCTCAGCCTGCCCTCACTCAGCAGGGTGTCCCTGACCACGGCAGGGGGTTGGAGCTCAGTGATCTCTAAGGTCCCTTCCAACCCAACCCATCCTCTGATTCAGTGAACTCTTCACAGGAATGCTTCAGAGAGCAAAGCAACCTTTTCTTTTCAGGTCCTCTGAGCTCTCTGTGTGCTTTCATTCCTCTGCTTGAGCACTCACAGCTACCAGGATGGGTTTTATCTGGGTGCCTTTGTTTGCCACTAGATTTGATTACAGAGACCATTGAAAGACAGCAGCTCTAAGCCTTGGATCTGCTTCTTTGACTGAAGGCCTCCTTCCCTAGGAAGTCCTTTTATGTTTGTGTAGCATTTATTAGCTGACAGATTGCAAATCCAGCCTTGGCAGCAGCTGGCTAATGGTTGTTCTCTGGTAAGGGTGTTTGAACCTGGAGCTCTGGGGCCAGCTCTGGAGCCTCTGTGCCAGGAAGGCTCTGGAGGGGCTGGAAGGTGTCCAGAGCAGGGCCAGGAGGAGGAGCAGAGGGCTGGAGCTGCTCTGCTCTGCAGACAGCCTGAGAGAGTTGGGCTTGTGCAGGCTGCAGAGGAGAAGGCTCCCAGGAGACCTTCTGGTGGCCTTCCAGGATCTGCAGGGGGCTGCAAGCAAGCTGGGGAGGGACTTTGGAGGGTGTGAGGGTGGGAGAGGAGTGGGGGGGATGGAGCAGAAGTAGAAGTGAGGAGCTTGAGATTGGCTGTGAGGAAGAAGTTGTTGGCCAGGAGGGTGGTGAGAGCCTGGCCCAGGCTGCCCAGGGAGGTGGTGGAAGCCTCCTGCCTGGAGGTGTTTGCAGCCAGGCTGGAGGTGGCTGTGAGCAACCTGCTGTGGTGTGAGGTGTCCCTGCCCATGGCAGGGGGTTGGGACTGGCTGAGCCTTGAGCTCCCTTCCAGCCCTGCCAGCTCTGTGATTCTATGTCTAGTTCAAGCTTACACAACCCAGGCTAGCAAAGAGTAAGTTATTTGCTGAACCACTTCCTGAGAGGTATCTGAGCAGGCTGTGGTCCTCCAGGAGCGAAGGTGAATCCATCTTTGGCTGTGTCACTTCACATTAGCCTCCCCTGAACACTGCATTACACATTCTATCAGTCTCCAGTGGGGAAGAGCCCTGCAGAGTGCCCTGGGGAGCTGAATGGATGTCTGCTGACCTCTTAAATCATCTGAAGCCACTCAGATCCCATGCTCCAGCTGCCTTATGCAACACCAGAAGCTGCTCAGTTTCTTCTTGAGTTTCCTCTGGTTTTGAGTTGCCTTCATTCCTTCTCCCCTGCTCCAGTTTGCTGCTTGCTGGTTCCCACTCAGCTTTAGGGCTGGTGGGAGGGTGAATGGACTCCATCAGCCCAGCAGATAACAGAGCAGTGGAAGGGCCAAACTTCACTCTAATCCAGGCCTCCCCTAAGGACTTGCAGATGAAGAATGAGGCCTCCTTTCCTTTGGGCTTGTCTTTCTAGGTGGCAGCTGGGAAAGCCAGGGGAAACCACTGCAGTTCCCAGCTGGATGGAGCCAGTTGGAGCTGCTTGTGATTGAGGAGCTGTGCTTGCAGTGCTCAGCTTCCTGCTGCTTCCTCTGCTTGGATCAGGGCAGGAATGAAGCTGGGCTCCCCAGCTAACCATGTCTGCCAAGAGCAAAGCAGGAGGGCAGCTGAGAGACTTCTCTAGGGCCAGAAGGGTTTTGGTCCAAAGTTCTAACCCCACTGCCTGCCAACCTCTGCTCTTTTTCTCCTTAGGAGATGGTGGAGCTCTGCCTTGAAGGGACACCACTGTGACACTGTGGAAGCCTCCACAATGCTAAGCTGCTTCTGTGGTTGATGCCTCTGGAAGAGAAGTGCTGTCCAGAACGAAAATGAATCCATCTGAGCAGCAATAAAGCCTGGCTGTGGTGCTGGAGGCCCCATCCCTGCAGCCAGTCAAGGGCAAACTTGCTGGGGCCCTGAGCAGCCTGATCTGGTTGGAGCTGTCCCTGCTGACTGCAGAGGGGTTGGGCAGGATGCCCTTGGAGAGCTCCTTCTGACCTGAGGCATTCTGAGAGTCTTTGACTCTCATGTGGTGCTGGAGACCCTGTCCCTGGAGACCCTGTCCCTGGAGACCTTCAGGGTCAAACTTGCTGGGGCCCTGAGCAGCCTGATCTGGTTGGAGCTGTCCCTGCTGACTGCAGAGGGGTTGGGCAGGATGCCCTTGGAGAGCTCCTTCTGACCTGAGGCATTCTGTGAGTCTTTGACTCTCATGTGGTGCTGGAGACCCTGTCCCTTCAGGGTCAAACTTGCTGGGGCCCTGAGCAGCCTGATGTATTTGGAGGTGTCCCTGCTGACTGCAGAGGGGTTGGGCAGGATGCCCTTGGAGAGCTCCTTCTGACCTGAGGCACTCTGTGATTCTGTGACTCTCATGTGGTGCTGGAGACCCCATCCCTGGAGACCTTCAGGGTCAAACTTACTGGGGCCCTGAGCAGTCTGATTTGATTTGAGGTGTCCCTGCTGACTGCAGAGGGGTTGGACAAGATGCCCTTGGGGAGCTCCTTCTGACCTGAGGCATTCTGTGATTCTGTGACTCTCATGTGGTGCTGGAGGCCCTGTCCCTGGAGACCTTCAGGGTCAAACTTGCTGGGGCCCTGAGCAGCCTGATTTGATTTGAGGTGTCCCTGCTGACTGCAGAGGGGTTGGACAAGATGCCCTTGGGGAGCTCCTTCTGACCTGAGGCATTCTGTGATTCTATGACTCTCCTGGTGGCCTTCTATGAGCAGGTGATGAAATTAATAGCTGAGGGAAGAGCAGCTGATGTCGTTTGCCTGGAGCTGAGCAAAGCCTTCAGCACTGTCCCACACCACAGCCTGGTCTCCAGGCTGGTGACACATGGGTGTAATGGGTGACCACTAGATGGATAAGGAACTGGCTTGATGGCTGCACCCAGAGAGTGGCTGTCCATGGCTCTATGTCCCAGGGGAGGCCAGGGACAAGCAGAGTCCCTCAGGGATCAGTCCTGGGCCCAGGCTTGTTCAACATCCCTGTGGGTGCCATGGACAGTGGCACTGAGTGCAGCCTCAGCAGGGTTGCTGATGACACCAAGCTGCGTGGTGCAGCAGACAGCTGGAGGGAAGGGATCCATCCAGAGGGAGCTGGACAGGCTGGAGAGGTGGGCACAAGCCAACCTCAGGAGGTTCAACAAGACCAAGGGCAGGGTCCTGCAGCTGGGTCGAGGCAATCCCAGGCACAAATGCAGGCTGGGCAGGGACTGGCTGGAAAGCAGCCCTGAGGAGAGAGCCTTGGGGGTGCTGGGGGAGGAGAAGCTCAGCAGGAGCCAGCAGGGAGCACTTGCAGCCCAGAGAGCCAAGCAGAGCCTGGGCTGCAGCAAGAGAAGTGTGGCCAGCAGGGCAAGGGAGGGGATTCTGCCCCTCTGCTCCACTCTGCTGAGCCCACAGCTGCAGCTCTGGGGCCAGCTCTGCAGCCTCTGTGCCAGGAAGGCTCTGGAGGGGCTGGAAGGTGTCCAGAGCAGGGCCAGGAGGAGGAGCAGAGGGCTGGAGCTGCCCTGCTCTGCAGACAGCCTGAGAGAGTTGGGCTTGTGCAGGCTGCAGAGGAGAAGGCTCCCAGGAGACCTTCTGGTGGCCTTCCAGGAGCTGCAGGGGGCTGCAAGCAAGCTGGGGAGGGACTTGTGAGGGTGTGAGGGAGGGATAGGAGTGGGGGGGATGGAGCAGAATTAGAAGTGGGGAGATTGAGATTGGCTGTGAGGGAGAAGTTGTTGGCCAGGAGGGTGGTGAGAGCCTGGCCCAGGCTGCCCAGGGAGGTGGTGGAAGCCTCCTGCCTGGAGGTGTTTGCAGCCAGGCTGGAGGTGGCTGTGAGCAACCTGCTGTGGTGTGAGGTGTCCCTGCCCATGGCAGGGGGTTGGGGCTGGCTGAGCCTTGAGCTCCTTTCCAGCCCTGCCAGCTCTGTGGTTCTATGACCTTGGAGGTCTCTCCCAGCCTGGTTGGTTCTGTGTGATGTGATGCTGGGTACGAAGTGGTTTACCTCTGAGCCAGTTCTTAGCAGTAAACTTTGTCTGTGGGGGCACTAGACAGGAACCTGTTGTGCAACCAGAGCTGAAGCCCATGTCTGGGAGGGCTGCTCCAAGGCTTTGGTTCCTTGTTTGCAAACCTGCTTTTCTTCTGCAGCTTATCAAAAGCCACAGAAGCCACCGGGGTCAACCTTTGCTGTGAGAAGCTGTGGGTGAGCTTTGTGTCGACTCCCTGCTTGCAGAAGGGAGATTAGAGCCCGTGGGAGGCAGAATGATTGGGCTGGCTGGAGGGACACCACTTTTGTGGTTGTTTTTTAAGGTTTCTCTTCCCAGAGGAACCACTTCAGACCTGAAGAGAGGCAGGAGAAAAGCTGCCCTGCAACTGCACCCTGCCAGCAAGCCCAGGAAGCCTGGGGGCTGGTGCTGATCATTGGATTGATCTCCCTCTGCCAGTCGCTGTCCTGCCTCCTCTGGAAATCCCTGGGTAAACTTTGGCACCTGGAGGATATTTTCAGCTGCACACTGACAGATCTGTGAAGGATGCTTTGCTTTTCTGAGCCATCAGGTCATGCATGAAGGAGATGGCTCCTGGAAGGCCACCAGGATGAGCTACACTGGGCAAGAGCAGCAGAGAAGACACTGAGCTGCAGCAGCTCCTGGCTCTTCGGAAGGGATCTTCCTTCCCCTGTGCTTTCCAACCGATCCTCTCAGACCCCCTGCTGGAGAAAGCTCTCTTCCCCATCGCGGGGACGGGGGGGTTGGTAAGAGAGAGATTTAAAGGCATGGCAAGAGGCTGCCAGCTCCACAACACCCCAGGAAGAGAGCTGCAGCTGGGGAAGGCAGAACCAAACCCCATTAGCAGCAGCAGCACACTGCTGAAGCCTGCCCACACTGACTGAAGCCCACACTGGCACCAAGCAGCCCTGGAGGTGGAAAGAAAGTGTTGGGAACCTCACAGGGGAGTTGTCTGAGTGTTTATACTTCCTCCACTGAGAGGGGGGCAGAGGGCTTTGGGGCTTTTTGCATCTGGCCCTACCCTCTGCAGCAAAAGCACAGCTCTTTGGGACTTGAAGCATCTGTTTGTTCCCAGGCTCAGAGGTGAGGCCACCAGGATGAGCTGCACTGGCCAAAAATGACAGAGAATCAGAGAGAGAATGGGCTGGGTTGGAAGGGACCTCTGAGGGTCATCCAGTCCAACCGCCCCTGCAGTCAGCAGGGGCATCCTCAACGGGACCAGGCTGCCCAGAGCCCTGTCTGAGTGACCATGTGCCTGCTGGGCCTTGCAAAGCCCCTGGGATAAACCACAAGGCTCTTCCACAAGGCTGAAAGGAGTCAGAGGGGTAGGAGAGCAGCACTGAGAGTGAAGCTGCAGCAGGCTGATGGGAAGCAGGCTGGTTCCAGCATTAAACCCCTCTGGGCTGTGCTGGGCTGTGCTGAGCTGTGCTGTGCTGTGCTGTGCTGTGCTGAGCTGTGCTGAGCTGTGCTGGGCTGTGCTGTGCTGGGCTGGGCTGTGCTGTGCTGTGCTGTGCTGGGCTGTGATGTGATGTGCTGAGCTGTGCTGTGCTGAGCTATGCTGTGCTGTGCTGTGCTGTGCTGTGCTGTGCTGAGCTGTGCTGTGCTGAGCTGTGCTGTGCTGTGCTGTGCTGTGCTGGGCTGTGCTGTGCTGAGCTGTGCTGTGCTGTGCTGTGCTGTGCTGTGCTGAGCTGTGCTGTGCTGTGCTGTGCTGTGCTGTGCTGAGCTGTGCTGTGCTGTGCTGTGCTGTGCTGTGCTGAGCTATGCTGTGCTGTGCTGTGCTGTGCTGTGCTGTGCTGTGCTGGGCTGTGCTGTGCTGAGCTGTGCTGTGCTGAGCTGTGCTGTGCTGTGCTGTGCTGTGCTGAGCTGTGCTGTGCTGTGCTGTGCTGTGCTGGGCTGTGCTGAGCTGTGCTGGGCTGAGCTGTGCTGTGCTGTGCTGGGCTGTGCTGTGCTGTGCTGTGCTGTGCTGTGCTGGGCTGTGCTGTGCTGAGCTGTGCTGTGCTGTGCTGTGCTGTGCTGAGCTGTGCTGTGCTGTGCTGTGCTGTGCTGTGCTGAGCTGTGCTGTGCTGTGCTGGGCTGTGCTGGGCTGTGCTGTGCTGTGCTGTGCTGTGCTGTGCTGTGCTGAGCTGTGCTGTGCTGTGCTGTGCTGTGCTGTGCTGAGCTGTGCTGTGCTGTGCTGGGCTGTGCTGGGCTGTGCTGTGCTGTGCTGTGCTGTGCTGAGCTGTGCTGTGCTGTGCTGTTCTGTGCTGTGCTGTGCTGGGCTGAGCTGTGCTGGGCTGTGCTGTGCTGTGCTGGGCTGTGATGTGCTGTGCTGGGCTGTGATGTGCTGTGCTGTGCTGTGCTGTGCTGTGCTGTGCTGTGCTGTGCTGGGCTGGGCTGTGCTGTGCTGTGCTGTGCTGTGCTGGGCTGGGCTGTGCTGTGCTGTGCTGTGCTGTGCTGTGCTGAGCTGTGCTGTGCCGTGCCGTGCCGTGCCGTGCCGTGCTGGGCTGTGCTGTGCTGTGCTGTGCTGAGCTGTGCTGTGCTGTGCTGTGCTGTGCTGTTCTGTGCTGTGCTGTGCTGGGCTGAGCTGTGCTGGGCTGTGCTGTGCTGTGCTGGGCTGTGATGTGCTGTGCTGGGCTGTGCTGTGCTGGGCTGGGCTGTGCTGTGCTGAGCTGTGCTGTGCTGTGCTGTGCTGTGCTGTTCTGTGCTGTGCTGAGCTGGGCTGAGCTGTGCTGTGCTGTGCTGTGCTGTGCTGGGCTGGGCTGTGCTGTGCTGTGCTGGGCTGTGATGTGCTGTGCTGTGCTGTGCTGTGCTGTGCTGTGCTGTGCTGTGCTGGGCTGGGCTGTGCTGTGCTGTGCTGTGCTGTGCTGGGCTGGGCTGTGCTGTGCTGTGCTGTGCTGTGCTGTGCTGAGCTGTGCTGTGCCGTGCCGTGCCGTGCCGTGCCGTGCTGGGCTGTGCTGTGCTGAGCTGTGCTGAGCTGTGCTGTGCTGTGCTGTGCTGTTCTGTGCTGTGCTGTGCTGAGCTGTGCTGTGCTGTGCTGTGCTGTGCTGGGCTGTGCTGTGCTGAGCTGTGCTGTGCTGTGCTGAGCTGTGCTGTGCTGTGCTGTGCTGTGCTGTGCTGAGCTGTGCTGTGCTGTGCTGTGCTGTGCTGTGCTGAGCTGTGCTGTGCTGTGCTGTGCTGTGCTGTGCTGGGCTGTGCTGTGCTGAGCTGTGCTGTGCTGAGCTGTGCTGTGCTGTGCTGTGCTGTGCTGAGCTGTGCTGTGCTGTGCTGTGCTGTGCTGTGCTGTGCTGTGCTGAGCTGTGCTGTGCTGTGCTGTGCTGTGCTGAGCTGTGCTGTGCTGTGCTGTGCTGTGCTGTGCTGAGCTGTGCTGTGCTGGGCTGAGCTGTGCTGGGCTGTGCTGTGCTGTGCTGTGCTGAGCTGTGCTGTGCTGAGCTGTGCTGTGCTGTGCTGTGCTGTGCTGTGCTGAGCTGTGCTGTGCTGGGCTGTGCTGTGCTGTGCTGTGCTGTGCTGTGCTGTTCTGTGCTGTGCTGTGCTGGGCTGAGCTGTGCTGGGCTGTGCTGTGCTGTGCTGGGCTGTGATGTGCTGTGCTGGGCTGTGATGTGCTGTGCTGTGCTGTGCTGTGCTGTGCTGTGCTGTGCTGTGCTGGGCTGGGCTGTGCTGTGCTGTGCTGTGCTGGGCTGGGCTGTGCTGTGCTGTGCTGTGCTGTGCTGTGCTGAGCTGTGCTGTGCCGTGCCGTGCCGTGCCGTGCCGTGCTGGGCTGTGCTGTGCTGTGCTGTGCTGAGCTGTGCTGTGCTGTGCTGTGCTGTGCTGTTCTGTGCTGTGCTGGGCTGGGCTGAGCTGTGCTGGGCTGTGCTGTGCTGTGCTGGGCTGTGATGTGCTGTGCTGGGCTGTGCTGTGCTGGGCTGGGCTGTGCTGTGCTGAGCTGTGCTGTGCTGTGCTGTGCTGTGCTGTTCTGTGCTGTGCTGAGCTGGGCTGAGCTGTGCTGGGCTGGGCTGTGCTGTGCTGTGCTGGGCTGTGATGTGCTGTGCTGTGCTGTGCTGTGCTGTGCTGTGCTGTGCTGTGCTGGGCTGGGCTGTGCTGTGCTGTGCTGGGCTGTGATGTGCTGTGCTGGGCTGTGATGTGCTGTGCTGGGCTGTGCTGTGCTGTGCTGGGCTGAGCTGTGCTGGGCTGTGCTGTGCTGTGCTGGGCTGTGATGTGCTGGGCTGTGATGTGCTGTGCTGGGCTGTGCTGTGCTGTGCTGGGCTGTGCTGTGCTGTGCTGGGCTGTGCTGTGCTGTGCTGTTCTGTGCTGTGCTGTGCTGGGCTGAGCTGTGCTGGGCTGGGCTGTGCTGTGCTGTGCTGGGCTGTGATGTGCTGTGCTGGGCTGTGATGTGCTGTGCTGGGCTGTGCTGTGCTGTGCTGGGCTGAGCTGTGCTGGGCTGTGCTGTGCTGTGCTGGGCTGTGATGTGCTGGGCTGTGATGTGCTGTGCTGGGCTGTGCTGTGCTGTGCTGGGCTGTGCTGTGCTGTGCTGGGCTGAGCTGTGCTGGGCTGGGCTGTGCTGTGCTGGGCTGTGCTGTGCTGTGCCGTGCTGGGCCGTGCTGAGCTGTGCTGTGCTGTTCTGTGCTGTGCTGAGCTGTGCTGTGCCGTGCCGTGCCGTGCCGTGCCGTGCTGGGCTGTGCTGTGCTGAGCTGTGCTGAGCTGTGCTGTGCTGTGCTGTGCTGTTCTGTGCTGTGCTGTGCTGAGCTGTGCTGTGCTGTGCTGTGCTGTGCTGGGCTGTGCTGTGCTGAGCTGTGCTGTGCTGTGCTGTGCTGTGCTGTGCTGAGCTGTGCTGTGCTGTGCTGTGCTGTGCTGTGCTGAGCTGTGCTGTGCTGTGCTGTGCTGTGCTGTGCTGAGCTGTGCTGTGCTGTGCTGTGCTGTGCTGTGCTGGGCTGTGCTGTGCTGAGCTGTGCTGTGCTGAGCTGTGCTGTGCTGTGCTGTGCTGTGCTGAGCTGTGCTGTGCTGTGCTGTGCTGTGCTGTGCTGTGCTGTGCTGAGCTGTGCTGTGCTGTGCTGTGCTGTGCTGAGCTGTGCTGTGCTGTGCTGTGCTGTGCTGTGCTGAGCTGTGCTGTGCTGGGCTGAGCTGTGCTGGGCTGTGCTGTGCTGTGCTGTGCTGAGCTGTGCTGTGCTGAGCTGTGCTGTGCTGTGCTGTGCTGTGCTGTGCTGAGCTGTGCTGTGCTGGGCTGTGCTGTGCTGTGCTGTGCTGTGCTGTGCTGTTCTGTGCTGTGCTGTGCTGGGCTGAGCTGTGCTGGGCTGTGCTGTGCTGTGCTGGGCTGTGATGTGCTGTGCTGGGCTGTGATGTGCTGTGCTGTGCTGTGCTGTGCTGTGCTGTGCTGTGCTGTGCTGGGCTGGGCTGTGCTGTGCTGTGCTGTGCTGGGCTGGGCTGTGCTGTGCTGTGCTGTGCTGTGCTGTGCTGAGCTGTGCTGTGCCGTGCCGTGCCGTGCCGTGCCGTGCTGGGCTGTGCTGTGCTGTGCTGTGCTGAGCTGTGCTGTGCTGTGCTGTGCTGTGCTGTTCTGTGCTGTGCTGGGCTGGGCTGAGCTGTGCTGGGCTGTGCTGTGCTGTGCTGGGCTGTGATGTGCTGTGCTGGGCTGTGCTGTGCTGGGCTGGGCTGTGCTGTGCTGAGCTGTGCTGTGCTGTGCTGTGCTGTGCTGTTCTGTGCTGTGCTGAGCTGGGCTGAGCTGTGCTGGGCTGGGCTGTGCTGTGCTGTGCTGGGCTGTGATGTGCTGTGCTGTGCTGTGCTGTGCTGTGCTGTGCTGTGCTGGGCTGGGCTGTGCTGTGCTGTGCTGGGCTGTGATGTGCTGTGCTGGGCTGTGATGTGCTGTGCTGGGCTGTGCTGTGCTGTGCTGGGCTGAGCTGTGCTGGGCTGTGCTGTGCTGTGCTGGGCTGTGATGTGCTGGGCTGTGATGTGCTGTGCTGGGCTGTGCTGTGCTGTGCTGGGCTGTGCTGTGCTGTGCTGGGCTGTGCTGTGCTGTGCTGTTCTGTGCTGTGCTGTGCTGGGCTGAGCTGTGCTGGGCTGGGCTGTGCTGTGCTGTGCTGGGCTGTGATGTGCTGTGCTGGGCTGTGATGTGCTGTGCTGGGCTGTGCTGTGCTGTGCTGGGCTGAGCTGTGCTGGGCTGTGCTGTGCTGTGCTGGGCTGTGATGTGCTGGGCTGTGATGTGCTGTGCTGGGCTGTGCTGTGCTGTGCTGGGCTGTGCTGTGCTGTGCTGGGCTGAGCTGTGCTGGGCTGGGCTGTGCTGTGCTGGGCTGTGCTGTGCTGTGCCGTGCTGGGCCGTGCTGAGCTGTGCTGGGCTGTGCTGTGCTGTGCTGGGCCGTGCTGGGCTGTGCTGTGCTGTGCTGGGCTGTGCTGTGCTGTGCTGTGCTGTGCTGAGCTGTGCTGTGCTGTGCTGGGCTGTGCTGTGCTGTGCTGTGCTGTGCTGTGCTGTGCTGTGCTGAGCTGTGCTGTGCTGTGCTGGGCTGTGCTGTGCTGTGCTGTGCTGTGCTGTGCTGGGCTGTGCTGGGCTGTGCTGTGCTGTGCTGGGCTGTGCTCAGAGGGGTTTAATGCTGGAACCAGCCTGCTTCCCATCAGCCTGCTGCAGCTCAGTGGCTTCACTCTCAGTGCTGCTCTCCTACCCCTCTGACTCCTTTCAGCCTTGTGGAAGAGCCTTGTGGTTTATCCCAGGGGCTTTGCAAGGCCCAGCAGGCACATGGTCACTCAGACAGGGCTCTGGGCAGCCTGGTCCCGTTGAGGATGCCCCTGCTGACTGCAGGGGGGGTTGGACTGGATGACCCTCAGAGGTCCCTTCCAACCCAGCCCATTCTCTCTCTGATTCTCTGTCATTTTTGGCCAGTGCAGCTCATCCTGGTGGCCTCACCTCTGAGCCTGGGAACAGACAGATGCTTCAAGTCCCAAAGAGCTGTGCTTTTGCTGCAGAGGGTAGGGCCAGATGCAAAAAGCCCCAAAGCCCTCTGCCCTCCTCTCAGTGGAGGAAGTATAAACACTCAGACAACTCCCCTGTGAGGTTCCCAACACTTTCTTTCCACCTCCAGGGCTGCTTGGTGCCAGTGTGGGCTTCAGTCAGTGTGGGCAGGCTTCAGCAGTGTGCTGCTGCTGCTAATGGGGTTTGGTTCTGCCTTCCCCAGCTGCAGCTCTCTTCCTGGGGTGTTGTGGAGCTGGCAGCCTCTTGCCATGCCTTTAAATCTCTCTCTTACCAACCCCCCCGTCCCCGCGATGGGGAAGAGAGCTTTCTCCAGCAGGGGGTCTGAGAGGATCGGTTGGAAAGCACAGGGGAAGGAAGATCCCTTCAGAAGAGCCAGGAGCTGCTGCCGCCTGCCAGCCAGAAGAGGGTTAAGGAGGAGCACAGCTCCCGTGCAGGCAGCAGGCAGCCAGCAGCCGGAGATGTGCGACGGGAGGAGAGGAGCGGAGCAGCTCTCCCTGCTCTGCCGGCTGCCAGGCTGACCCTGCGGCTCCGCAGCTGCCGGCCGGCCGGCACCGAAGGCTCTCCGCATCCCCCCGCTCCGGAACGGGATCTCCTCCTCCTGCTCCTCGCAGGCTGCCGGCTGCTGAGTGAGCGTCCCTGCGAGCAGCGGCAGGTAAGGCAGCGCCGCTCCTCTCCCCCTTGCAGCCGGGAGCCGGGGGGGATGCTGCGGGCGCCGGGAGGGAAGCCAGGCAGGCTCCTGGCGGGGCTGCTCTCCTAGCACAGACTGAGAAGTGCAGGTCTTTGGGGATGCTGTCCCCTCCGCAGGTGTCCGGGGGGACTTGCTTGGTCTTCTCAGCCGGGTTTGCCCTTTGAAGCATCGGAGTTACTGCCAGTGGAGAGTAAAGCTATTAACATGGAGCGGGGGAAAGGCTGTGAGGGGAAAGATTGGCTCGGTTCAGGGGGGAGGGAGCAGAGGTTGGCTGACTTTTGACTCGGTTCATCTCCCAAGATTGAAATGCCTTTGAGATTGGTCCTTTGGGAGCCACAGGCTTCCACCCCGAGTCATCAAGGACAGCAGGCAGGTGCCCTTTTCACACAGGCAGGAGCCAGCGTTCAACTTGGAGGTTAGGAGCAAGCTGTGCACCAGGAGGCTGCTGGAACAGGTTGCCCAGGGAGGTGGTTGAGGCTCCATGCCTGGAGATACTGAAGGTGAGGCTGCACAGGGCTCTGGGCAACCTGCTGTGGTTGGGGAGGTCCTTGCTGAGCGCAGAGGGGTCGGACTGGAGGTCCCTGCCAACCCAGCCCATTCTGTGCTTCTCCAATAGCTGTGTGCTGGACACCAAGTGCTTGGTGGAGCTCCTAGAGACTGCCAACCACTTGTGCTTCAGTTTTACACCCAAGCTTTGCTCTCTGTTTCCATTCCTCTCCATTCTGTGTGTGGGGGGGGGGAGGGTGTGTGTGTCCCCCCTAATTTCTCTTGTGTTTTCAAAAGAGCTTTCAGCTCTGTCAACATGTACTCCTAGCCAGCACACTGGAGCTGGCAATAACATGCTGAAGGAGTGAGCAGGCTGCTGAACACAGCAGGTTAGCAGAGCCTGCTCCTTTGAGTTGCCAGTCAGGGTATGGCAAGGGGGGGAGCAGCAGTCTGACCATGCTTTGCAGAGCTGCTTGCTTTTGAAGCAACTTCAGCAAGGCTCCTCAATGTCTGGAAGCTTCCCTGGAGGTGTTCAAAGGCAGGCCAGAGGAGGGTTTGGACAATGTGGTCAAGTAGAAGCTGTCCCTGCTCATGGAAGAGGGGTTGGAGTCTCTAAGGTCTCTTCCTCATGAAGTGCAATGAGGACAAGTGCAGAGTCCTGCACCAGGGGAGGAATAAGAGCAGGCACCAGGACAGGTTAGAGGCTGCCTTGTGTGGAGCAGCTCCACAGAGAAAGACCTTGGAGTGCTGGGGGGCAGCAAGTTCTGCATGGGGCAGCACTGTGCCCTGCTGGCCAAGAGAGCCAATGGGGTCCTGGGGTGCAGCAAGGGAAGTGTGGCCAGCAGGGCTGGGGAGGTTCTGCTCCCCCTCTGCTCTGCCCTGCTCAGACCACAGCTGCAATCCTGTGTCCAGTGCTGGGCTCTCCAGCTCCAGAGAGACAGAGACCTGCTGGGGAGAGTCCAAGGGAGAGCCAGGAGGATGCTTAGGGGACTTGAGCATCTCCCCTGTGCAGAGAGACTGAGAGCCCTGGGGCTGTTGAGTCTGGAGAGGAGAAGGCTGAGAGGGATCTGATCAATGTCTATCAATAGCTGAGGGCAGGGGGCAAGGGGAGGGGCCAGGCTCTTGTGGGTGGTGCACAGCAGTAAGCCAAGGAACAACAGGGTCAAGCTTGAACAGAGGAGGTTTCAGCTCAACATGAGGAGAAACTTCTTCGGTGTAAGGGTGACAGAGCCCTGGAGCAGGCTGCCCAGAGGGGTTGTGGAGTCTCCTTCTCTGGAGAGATTCAAACCCCACCTGGATGTGTTCCTGTGCAGCCTCCCCTGGGTGCTGCTGCTCTGGCAGGGGGTTGGACTGGATGATCTTTCGAGGTCCCTTCTAGCCCCTAACATTCTGTGACTCTGTGGTCTAGTGGAAGGTGTCCCTGTCCATGGAAGGGGGGGTTGGAATCTTTCAGGCCTCTTACAACCCAAATGATTCTGTGGTTCCATGAGTCTCCACACACCTGCATGGCAGGAGGCACTGCTTGGTGCAGGAAACAAGCAGAGCTGCCCCAAAGCCTTGGCTGTGGTGCAGGCTGAGCTGGGGACAAGAGTTGTGACCACACATTGATTATTCAGTGAATGCTCTCACCTCAGAACATCTCCAGGCACCTGGCCTCATTAACAGTGATCCTTATAGAACCACAGAGCTGTCAGGGCTGGAAGGGAGCTCAAGGCTCAGCCAGTCCCAACCCCCTGCCATGGGCAGGGACACCTCACACCACAGCAGGTTGCTCACAGCCACCTCCAGCCTGGCTGCAAACACCTCCAGGCAGGAGGCTTCCACCACCTCCCTGGGCAACCTGGGCCAGGCTCTCACCACCTTCCTGGGCAACAACTTCTTCCTCACAGCCAATGTGAATCTGTCCTTCTCAGAAGCAAGCATTAGACCTTCAGTAAAAGCTGGCACTCCTCAGCCTGGTGGTTACCTGGTGGAGATCCTCTGAATATTGGAGAGAGCACACTCACAGAATCAGAGAATGACAGAAAACCTCTGGTTGGATGAGACTTCAGAGCTCACCCAGTCCAACCTTCTCCCCAGTTTAGGGGCAATCCTAAACCCATGTCCCTAAGCATGAGGTCCACACCCTGCTGAAACACCTCCAGGGATGGCAACTCTGGTGTGAGTGTACAGTGTGGGGAGTCCCTGCCCGTGGCAGGGGGGTTGGAACTAGGTGATCCCTGTGGTCCCTTCCAACCCTGACTGATTCTATGAGTCTATGAACTCCACCACTGCCCTGGGTGCCCAGTCCCAGTGTCTGAGAGCCCTCTCTGGGAAGAAATGTTTCCTAGCATCCAGGCTGAACCTCCCCTGCTGCAGCTTGAAACCATTCCCTCTGCTCCTGTGGCTTGACACCCAGGAGCAGAGGCTGTCCCCTCCTCACTCCAACCTCCCTTCAGGCAGCTGCAGAGAGCAGTGAGTTCTCCCTCAGCCTCTTCTCCTGCCTGAAGCCCCCCAGCTCCCTCAGCTGCTGCTCACAGGCCATGTGCTCCAGGCCCTGTTCCAGCCTCCTTGCCCCTCTCTGAAATCAAACATGAGCCCTGTGTGTGTCTGCATGTCTGGAGTGGATGCAGACAGTGAAAACTCTACAAGCCACAGGAATTCTGACAGAGATGTCCCACTCTGGATGACAAGAAGCAGGTGAAAGCTTGCCTTCAGGCCTGGGAAGCATCCCCTCTGGTTTGTGTGCAGCCTTCTGCACAGCTGCTCAGTGTCCTGTTGCTCCTGGCAATGGCAAGCATGTGAAGGGGAATGAAGGGATCCTCTGTGTGGCCAGAGCTGGGCTGGCTGGCCTTCACTGAGCTAATCACAAGGGGCTCCATCATGTGGAGCAGGATCCATTGTGCTTGTGGGCACAGCTTGAGTGAGGAGGGCAGGTGGTGGAGTCACCACCACTGGAGGTGTTTAGGAGGAGACTGGATAGGGTAGAAGGGAATGGAATGGAATGGAATGGAATGGAATGGAATGGAATGGAATGGAATGGAATGGAATGGAATGGAATGGAATGGAATAGAATAGAATAGAATAGAATAGAATAGAATAGAATAGAATAGAATAGAATAGAATAGAATAGACCAGACCAGGTTGGAAAAGACCTTTGAGCTCATCCAGTCCAACCTCTCACCCAGCACCATCTGATCAACTCAACCATGGCTCCAAGTGCCTCATCCAGGCTCTTCCTAAACACGTCCAGGGATGCAATGACTCCAGCTGTGAATTGGATTAGGGATTGGACTCGATGATCTTGAAGGTCTCTTCCAACTTGGTCTATTCTATTCCATTCCATCCCATCCCATTCCATCCCATCCCATCCCATCCCATCCCATCCCATCCCATCCCATCCCATCCCATCCCATCCCATTCAATTCCATTCCATTCCATCCCATCCCATCCCATCCCATCCCATCCCATTCCATCCCATCCCATCCCATCCCATCCCATCCCATCCCATCCCATCCCATTCCATTCCATTCCATCCCATCCCATCCCATCCCATCCCATCCCATCCCATCCCATCCCATCCCATCCCATTCTACAAGAAACTTGAGGAGGGACTTTTGATAAGGGTTTGTTGTGATAGCATGAGGGGAATGGATTGAAGCTGGAAGAGAGGAGATTGAGTCTGGAGAGGAGGAAGAAATTGTTTAGAGTGAGGCTGGGGAGACTCTGGCACAGGCTGCCCAGGGAAGCTGTGGCTGCCTCCTGCCTGGGGGTGCTCAAGGCCAGGCTGGATGAGGCCCTGAGCAGCCTGTGCTGGTGGGAGGTGTCCCTGCCCATGGCAGGGGGTTGGAACTGGCTGAGCTTTGAGGTCCCTCCCAACCCAAATCACTCTATGAATATTATGAGTATTTCATGAAGATATGCTGAAGACAACCAGGGAAACCCAAAGTGCAGGTCAGAATGGGCAGACCAGGTGCTGGTAGCATCCTCTGCTTTTGATCTTTCCCCAGTGTAAGAGGCCTGGAGCAGCTGGGGGATGTTGAATAATGAATATTAAAGAAGAGATTGGTTACACAATGATGAATGCCCTAGGAGGCCAGGCTGAGAGAGCTGGGGTTGTGCAGGCTCCCAGGAGACCTTCTGGTGGCCTTCCAGGATCTGAAGGGGGCTGCAAACAAGCTGGGGAGGGACTTTTGAGGGTGTCATGGAGTGATAGGACTGGGGGGTCCCTGTCCATGGCAGTGGGGTTGGAACTGAATCACAGAGCCACAGAATTATCAGGGCTGGAAGGGAGCTCAAGGCTCAGCCAGTCCCAACCCCCTGCCATGGGCAGGGACACCTCACACCACAGCAGGTTGCTCACAGCCACCTCCAGCCTGGCTGCAAACACCTCCAGGCAGGAGGCTTCCACCACCTCCCTGGGCAGCCTGGGCCAGGCTCTCACCACCCTCCTGGCCAACAACTTCTTCCTCACAGCCAATCTCAAGCTCCCCACTTCTACTTCTGCTCCATCCCCCCCACTCCTAGCCCTCCCTCACACCCTCCAAAGTCCCTCCCCAGCTTGCTTGCAGCCCCCTGCAGATCCTGGAAGGCCACCAGAAGGTCTCCTGGGAGCCTTCTCCTCTGCAGCCTGCACAAGCCCAACTCTCTCAGGCTGTCTGCAGAGCAGAGCAGCTCCAGCCCTCTGCTCCTCCTCCTGGCCCTGCTCTGGACACCTTCCAGCCCTTCCAGCCCTGACAGTTCTGTGATTCCACTTCCTCAGCTGAGGAGCTGCAGGGTGTTTGAGCCCTGATGATCAGTGCAAGCTGGAGTACTACCCCTGTGGAAGCTCCAAGTGCTCTGTAGGGTGAAGAGGTGCTGGTGGGCAGGCTGCAGGCTGCTGAAGGGCAGCAAATCTGTGGTCCTGGTTACCTTGCATGCTGGAAAAACCCTGACCCTTGGAGGACCCTGTCATCCCCAGGAAGAGAACAGAGCAAGGCAAAGACAGCACCTGACAGGGGGTAACCCTACTGTGACCTTTCTGAGGAGGTTCCATCCATAAAAGAGAGAGAATCTGGAGCTGACAGCAGTGTGCCTCCTCCAGAGGTGAATGTCAGCAGTGAGTTTGAGACCTTGCTCAGTCCCACACAGAACTGCAGCTAACTGCTAAAGCACACCCAGCAGGTCAAGAGAGGTTCTCCTTCCCCTCGGCTCTGCCCTGCAGCTGCAATACTGTGTCCAGTCTTGGGCTCTCCAGTTCAAGAGGGACAGGGAACTGCTGGAAAGAGTCCAATGGAGGCTGTGAGGATGATGAAGGACTGGAACAACTCTTATGACAAAAGACTCATCTTCAGCTGGCCATCAGTCAGCACAGAGCCAGGGATCTTCTCCTCCCCCTCTGCTCTGCCCTGCTGAGACCTCCCCTGCAAGGTTGCATCCAGCTCTGGGCTGCCCAGCTCGGGAGGGACAGGGATCTGCTGCAGAGAGGCCAAGGGAGGGCTGCAAGGCTGCTGAAGGGACTGCAGCACTGCCTGGGGAGGAGAGGCTGAGAGCCCTGGGGCTGCTCAGGCTGCAGAGGAGAAGGCTGAGAGGGATCTGATCAATATCTCTCAAGAGCTGAGGGCTGGGGGGCTAGAGGAAGGGGCCAGGCTGCTTTTGATGCTGCTCAGTGATAGGAGAAGGGGCAATGGGCACAAAGTGGAGCACAGGAGGTTCTACCTCAACATGAGGAAAAACTCCTTTGGTGTGAGGGTGCTGAGCCCTGGAGCAGGCTGCCCAGAGAGGTTGTGGAGTCTCCTGCTCTGGAGACATCTAAGACCCAGCTGGATGTATTCTGTGTGCCAGGACCTTGCTGCCCCCTTTAGCCCTTTAGCATGGCAGGAAGCCATCCAGAAAGGAAGAGCTCTCCTGATCTGACAGGCTGAGCTGTCAAGTTCATTGCAAACAGTGTGGAGCAGAACACATGTGGGGAAGGAAGATGCACCAAGAGCAGGGAGAGCAGCAGCACAGGGAGGGGATTCTGCCCCTCTGCTCTGCTCTGCTCTGCCCCCACCTGCAGCACTGCCTCCAGCTCTGGGGCCCCCAGCACAAGAAGGACCTGGAGCTGCTGGAGAGGCTCCAGAGGAGGCCACAGAGATGAGCAGAGGGCTGAGAACCTCCCCTGTGGGGCCAGGCTGGGAGAGCTGGGGCTGTGCAGCCTGGAGAAGAGAAGGCTCCAGGGAGACCTCAGAGCAACCTTGCAGGAGCTGAAGGGCTCCAGGAGAGCTGGGGAGGGACTTTGGACAAGGGCTGGGAGGGACAGGATGAGGAACAATGGCTTTGAGCTGGGAGAGAGGAGACTGAGAGTGGAGATGAGGAAGGAATTGTTGAGAGTGAAGCTGGGGAGACTCTGGCACAGGCTGCCCAGGGAGGCTGTGGCTGTCCCCTGCCTGGAGGTGTTCAAGGCCAGGCTGGATGAGGCCTTGAGCAGCCTGGGCTGGTGGGAGGTGTCCCTGCCCATGGCAGGGGGCTGGAGCTGGCTGATCCTTAAGCTCCCTTCCAAGCCAACCCATTCTGTGATGCTGTGATCAGAGGAGCAGTCAGCAGCTTGCTGGATTCACCTGGGCAATTTCCTTGCATTTCACACCAGCTAACAGCTGTGAAGCCACCTCCTGCATCTGGGAGGCTCTGTGCTTGCCTGCAGTCTGGGCTGCTCTTAGGTCCCACAGGGCATCTGCCATCCAGACTCCAACCTTCTGTTTAAAGGCACCATGCCAGGCTGGTCAGAGAGCTAACAAAGCACTGTGGGAGGCTTGAGTTTAGTCTTTGTAGAGTTCTGGAGTGGCACTGAACAGGTCACTTAAGGGCAGCTCTTTGATGAGCTCCCTGGCTGACTGCAGTGGCATCCAAGTGTCCAAGTCCTGCTGAAGGAGTGGGATCTGTGCTGGCCCTCAGCCAGGAGGATGTCATCCTTCACCCTGGGATCAGGAGATAGGAGAGGCAATGGCCTGAAATTGTGCCAGGGGAGGCTTAGGTTGGAGATGAGTAACAATTTCTTTGCTGCAGGAGTGGTCAGGGACTGGCAGAGGCTGCCCAGGGAGGTGGTGGAGTCCCCATGCCTGGAGGTGTTCCAGAACCCTGTGGCCATGGCACCTGGGGCCAGGGTTTGGTGGCCATGGTGGGGCTGGGGTTGGTGTTGGCCTGGAGGATCTTAGAGACCATTTCACAGTACCACAGAATCACCAAGGTTGGAAGAGACCTCAAAGATCATCAAGTCCAACCTGGCACCACAGACCCCATGGCTAAACCATGGCTCCAAGTGCCACAGCCAAGCCTTTCCTGAACACCTCCAGGCATGGGGTCTCCACCACCTCCCTGGGCAGCACATTCCAATGGTGAATGACTCTCTCAGGGAAGAACTTTCTCCTCACCTCCAGCCTGAACCTCCCCTGGCACAGCTTCAGACTGTGTCCTCTTGTTCTGCTGCTGGGTGCCTGCCTGGGAGAAGAGCCCAACCCCCACCTGGCTCCAACCTCCCTTCAGGGAGCTGCAGAGAGCAAGAAGGTCTCCCCTGAGCCTCCTCTTCTCCAGGCTAAGCAACCCCAGCTCCCTCAGCCTCCTGACACTACGAATTAGGCTCTGGAAATGATGACACTTAGTTTTCTAATCAGTCTCAAATAGGTGACCAGAGCCATGCTGCCTTCTAGCTCTGGAGCTGCCACCTTTTGTCTTGGGGGCAGGCATTTCTATGACCTTGACCCATTCTGAACAGCTGCCTTGTATTTGGACTCAAAGACCTCTGGAGGTCCCTTCCCATCCCTACTGCTCTATGATTTTTTTCCCCACCATGTCACCCTGGAGCAGTGCTGTTTGTGTCCTCTGTGTGCAGAGGGACCTTGCCAGGCTGCACAGATGGGCAGAGGTCAACAGGATGGCATTGAACAAGTCCAAGTGCCAGGGGCTGCACTTTGGCCACAGCAACCCCAGGCAGAGCTACAGGCTGGGGGCAGAGTGGCTGAGAGCAGCCAGGCAGAGAGGGACCTGGGGGGAGTGGTGGAGAGCAGCTGAACATGAGCCTGCAGTGTGTCCAGGGGGCCAAGAAGGCCAAGGGCATCCTGGCCTGCAGCAGGCAGAGTGTGGCCAGCAGGAGCAGGGAAGTCCTTGTGCCCTGTGCTCAGCACTGCTGAGGCCACCCCTGGAGTCCTGTGTCCAGCTCTGGGCTCCTGAGGTCAAGAAGGAGATTGAGAGACTTGAAGGTGTGCAGAGAAGGGCAAGGAGGCTGGGGAGGGGTCTGGAGCACAGCCCTGTGAGGAGAGGCTGAGGGAGCTGGGGTTGCTCAGCCTGGAGAAGAGGAGGCTCAGGGGAGACCTTCTTGCTCTCTGCAACTGCCTGAAGGGAGGTTGGAGCCAGCTGGGGGTTGGGCTCTTCTCCCAGGCAGCCAGCAGCAGAACAAGAGGACACAGTCTCAAGCTGTGCCAGCGGAGGTTCAGGCTGGAGGTGAGGAGAAAGTTCTTCCCAGCAAGAGGAATTGGCTCTAGGGATGTGCTGCCCAGGGAGGTGGTGGAGTCCCTGTGCCTGGAGATGTTCAGGAAAGGCTTGGATGAGGCACTTGGAGCTATATGTAGTTGTCAGGAGGTGTTAGGGATTAGGTTGGACTTGGTGATCTCTGAGGTCTTTTCCAACCTGGCTGATTCTGTATTCTGTACTTTGGAAAGGAGAGTGATTGGCAAAGCTACTTGGAGACGATGATGATGATGATGATGACCATCTTGAGCCCTGATGTCTTCTAGAAGCTAATGCACAGGAGCAAGCTGTGGCCTCTGCCAGTGGTGTGACACTCATTGCTGTGACACATGGCACAGCAGGAAGGGCACAGGCCCCCGAGCTGCAGGACCTTGCTGCCCCCTCTAGCATGGCAGGAAGCCATCCAGAAAGGAAGAGCTCTCCTGATCTGACAGGCTGAGCTGTCAAGTTCATTGCAAACAGTGTGGAGCAGAACACATGTGGGGAAGGAAGATGCACCAAGAGCAGGGAGAGCAGCAGCACAAGGAGGGGACTCTGCCCCTCTGCTCTGCTCTGCTCAGCCCCCACCTGCAGCACTGCCTCCAGTTCTAGGGCCTCCAAAGCAAGAAGGACCTGGAGCTGATGGAGAGAGTCCAGAGGAGGCCACAAAGGTGATCAGAGGCTGCAGAACCTCCCCTGTGGGGACAGGCTGGGAGAGTTGGGGCTGTTCAGCCTGGAGAAGAGAAGGCTCCAGGGAGACCTCAGAGCAGCCTTGCAGTAGCTGAAGGGCTCCAGGAGAGCTGGGGAGGGACTCTTGGCCAGAGTGCAGTGTGCCAGGATGAGGAAGAATGGCTTTGAGCTGAGGGAGGGGAGACTGAGACTGGAGATGAGGAAGAGATTGTTGAGGGTGAGGCTGGGGAGACTCTGGCACAGGCTGCCCAGGGAGGTTTAGACTCGAGGTGAGGAGAAAGTTCTTCCCAGAGAGAGTCATTGGCCACTGGAATGTGCTGCCCAGGGAGGTGGTGGAGTCCCTGTGCCTGGAGGTGTTCCAGAGGGGATTGGATGTGGCACTTGGAGCCATGGTTTACTCATGGGGTCTGTGGTACCAGGTTGGACTGGATGATCCTTGAGGTCTCTTCCAACATTAGTGATACTGTGAGACTGTGTCCAAGATGTCCTTTGAGGATCCCTTCCCACCCAGTGCAGTGTGGGAATCTCTTAAGGACAAGCTGGATGCATCCATTACATCTCAGGGCCTTGCACCCCAGGTGTGGGCAGCACTTTGTATGGTGTGAGTCAGGGAAAGCTGCATCCAGGTAACCCTTTGGGATCCAACCTGCAGTGTTTGGCCTCCACACAGTGAAGTGCTTCAGGAATTGTGGCCTGGGAGCAGTGTCTGGGAGGCTTGGAAGCGTGCTGGGGTGATTGGGGACAGCTCAGAGAGGAGCTGAGCTGGCCCTGGAGCTGGTGTGATGAGATGTGCAGGGTGTCTGTGGTGCTAAAAATAGCTCCCTGCCCAGTCAGGACAGCAAGCAGAGGAACAGGCAGGCTTGAGCTGCTCTCAAAGCTGCTCTGGTTGGCTGCAGCTCTAAGGGAATAGGAAATAGGGAAGGCAAACCTCTCACAGGTTTCATTCCCCAGTGCTGGGAACCCTTGGTGATGTCTGTGGCAAAAGGAATGAGAAAGTAGCCAAGGCTATTTTTATCAGCTCTTCCCTGCCTGGTCTCTCTCTGTGTTTCATTTCATTTCCTGTCCCTTCAGCTGTCCTCTCTTATAGAATAGAATAGAATAGAATAGAATAGAATAGAATAGAATAGAATAGAATAGAATAGAATAGAATAGAATAGAATAGAATAGAATAGAGCAGGTTGGAAGAGACCTTCAAGATCATTGTGTCCAACCCATCAACCAGTCCAACACCACCTAATCAACTAACCCATGGCACCAAGCAACCCATCAAGTCTCCTCCTGAACACCTCCAGGCACAGGGACTCCACCACCTCCCCAGGCAGCACATCCCAATGGCTAACAACTCTCTCTGGGAAGAACTTTCTCCTCACCTCCAGACTAAACCTCCCCTGGCACAACTTGAGACTGTGTCCTCTGGTTCTGATGCTGGGGACCTGGGAGAAAAGACCAACTCCTTCCTGGCTCCAACCTCCCTTCAGGCAGTTGCAGAGAGCAAGAAGGTCTCCCCTGAGCCTCCTCTTCTCCAGGCTAAGCAACCCCAGCTCCCTCAGCCTCTCCTCACAGGGCTGTGCTCCAGACCCCTCCCCAGCCTCCTTGCCCTTCTCTGCACACCTTCAAGTCTCTCAATCTCCTTCTTGACCTCAGGAGCCCAGAACTGGACACAGGACTCCAGGGGTGGCCTCAGCAGTGCTGAGCACAGGGCACAAGGACTTCCCTGCTCCTGCTGGCCACACTCTGCCTGATGCAGGCCAGGATGCCCTTGGCCTTCTTGGCCCCCTGGGCACACTGCTGGCTCCTGTTCAGGCAGCTGTCAGTCATCACTCCCAGGTCCCTCTCTGCCTGGCTGCTCTCAGCCACTCTGCCCCCAGCCTGTAGCACTGCCTGAGGTTGCTGTGGCCAATGTGCAGCCCCTGGCACTTGGATGTGTTCAATCTCCTGCCCTTGGCCTCTGCCCATCTGTCCAGCCTGGCCAGGTCCCTCTGCAGAGCCTCTCTGCCCTCCAGCAGATCAACTCCTGCCCCCAGCTTGCTGTCAGCTGCACATTCACTGCTGATGGACTCAATGCCCTCCTCCAGATCATCAATGAAGATGTTAAAGAGCACAGGGCCCAGCACTGCTCCCTGGGGCACACCACTGGTGCCTGGCTGCCAGCTGGCTGTGGCACCATTCACCACCACTCTCTGGGCTCAGCCTCCAGCCACTTCCTAACCCAGCTCAGAGAGCTGCTGTCCCAGCCAGGGGCTGACAGCTTGGCCAGCACTTTGCTGTGGGGGATGGTGTCAAAGGCCTTGCTGCAGTCCATGCAGACCACATCCACAGCCTGCCCCACATCCAGCAGGCAGTCAGCTGGGCATGGAAGGAGATCAGGTTGGAGAGGCAGGACCTGCCCTTCCTAAATCCCTGCTGGCTGGGCCTGAGCCCTTGGCCATCCTTCAGGTGCAGTTATTGCCCCCAGGACAATCTGCTCCATCACTTTCCCTGGCACTGAGCTCAGGCTGCCAGGCCTGGAGCTTCCAGGTTCCTGCATCCAACCCTTCCTGTGGCTTGTTTTGTCTTGATCAGATCTGGGAGTTCTCTCTCCCCAGCCCTCACTTTCATCTCTCTCCTTTCTTTTGCAGGGTAGGGAAACCAATATGCAGCATTTAGCTTTAATCTGAACTGAACATCTGCTCTTCCTTGCCTTTGCCAGGGGAAGCTTTGGGGATCTAGGTTAGAGAGAGAGAGAGGGGGGAAATCTAATTGCTGGGTATTAGAGCAGCCTGGCTGTGGACAGTCTGACTTCCTCCCTCTGCCAGCAGGGAGACAAAGGGGAAAACAACCCCTGGCTGGTGTGTGCAGAGCCTCTGGGCTGCCTTGGTAGTCAGAGAGCAGCTCCTCATTCTGTTTTAATGAGGCCTTGGGGTATGGAGGCAGCTCTGTCTGATCTGTGTGCCAGCAGAGCTGCAAGAGAGCAAAAGGAGGCAGTGTGCCTGAAGCTTGCTGCTTGGAGCTTCTACACTTCACTCCTCTGGGCTGGGAATGCTTCAACCTCTGCCCTGCTGGGAGACCACTTTGGTGCTTGTGTGTTCTGGCTGCTTTTGAGCTGCCTGGGCAGGGTTGGCTGGGCCTCTCAGATGAGCAAACACTCCAGCTCCACCTGCACCAAGGGCTGCCCCCGAGCTAAAAGGCTCTTGGAGAGCTCAGGGATGTTTGTTCTCCCTTCCCAAGCCTGTGCAATCTCATGGCTGGAACAAGCAGGTCACAGAATGGGTTGGGTTGGAAGGGACCTTAAAGCTCATCCAGCTCCAAGCCCCTGCCATGGGCAGGGACACCTCCCACCAGCACAGCTGGTGCCTCTGAAGTGCCCTTTGGATGCCTCTGGCCACTTGGCAGAGCTCTTATGGAGACAAGTCCAAGAGTCTTGTGCTTTATCCACCATGGAGGCTCAAGAGGGCAGAGAGGCTGAGCACTGCACAAATCACACTGCACAGATCACACTGCACAGAACACACTGCACCTCCCTCTGCACTTCAGAGATTCATGGGATGGATTGGGTTGGGCTGGAAGAGACCTTCCAGAGGAAGGAGATGGTTTCACACCTCTTAACCTGTGTGAAATGCAATAAAACTCCCCAGATCAATCCAGCAAGTTGCTGACTGCTCCTCTGATCACAGCATCACAGAATGGATTGGGTTGGAAGGGGCCTCAAAGCTCAGCCAGCTCCAACCCCCTGCCATGGGCAGGGACACCTCCCACCAGCCCTGGCTGCTCAAGGCTTCATCCAGCCTGGCCTTGAACACCTCCAGGCAGGGGACAGCCACAGCCTCCCTGGGCAGCCTGTGCCAGAGTCTCCCCAGCCTCACTCTCAACAATTTCTTCCTCATCTCCACTCTCAATCTCCTCTCTCCCAGCTCAAAGCCATTGTTCCTCAGCCTGTCCCTCCCAGCCCTTGTCCAAAGTCCCTCCCCAGCTCTCCTGGAGCCCTTCAGCTACTGGAAGGCTGCTCTGAGGTCTCCCTGGAGCCTTCTCCAGGCTGCACAGCCCCAGCTCTCCCAGCCTGGCCCCACAGGGGAGGTTCTCCAACCCTCTGATCATCTCTGTGGCCTCCTCTGGAGCCTCTCCAGCAGGCCACCTTCTTGTGCTGGGGGCCCCAGAGCTGGAGGCAGTGCTGCAGGTGGGGGCTGAGCAGAGCAGAGCAGAGGGGCAGAATCCCCTCCCTGTGCTGCTGCTCTCCCTGCTCTGGCTGCAGCTCAGGAACTGAGAGTTTGAAATCCAATGTCTGTTTACCAAGGCTGGTGTTGTTCCCACTGAGCTGATCCCCTTTTGACCTGACTTGTTCAGACAGCAAACAGAGCTCCTCAGATCTGGCTGTGGAAAGGGAGATGGCTGGAGCTGGAGTTAAACACCCCAGAGTACCCTCTGAAAACACAGTGAAGGAGAAGGCTTTAGAGCCTCTGTGGCTCTCAGCACTGTAGAGGCCACCAGAGAATTCTTCTGGATGCTCAAGGGGTGCTGTGAAGATCTTTTTTTGCTGTCATGATGTGTGGGGGGCTCAGATTCCAGGCTCTTGAAAGCCACTCCTGACCCAGCTGGAGCACAGGGACTGCTGCTCTCTTCTCTCCTAAACTCAGCCTGGCTTTGGCATGCTGCTTACTGGGAGGTCCTGCAGTGGCTGCTGTGATCTGTTTGGGTCTGCTGTGCCCTGCAGGCAGGGCTTGGTTTAGGCTTGGTTTGGAGCTTCCCTTCCCCAAGCCTAATGTCCCTCAGCTTAGGAAAGATGCTGAGATGCTAGAAGGGGTCCAGAGGCTGGGGAGGGGTCTGGAGCACAGCCCTGTGAGGAGAGGCTGAGGGAGCTGGGGTTGCTTAGCCTGGAGAAGAGGAGGCTCAGGGGAGACCTTCTTGCTCTCTGCAACTGCCTGAAGGGAGGTTGGAGCCAGCTGGGGGTTGGGCTCTTCTGCCAGGCAGGCATCAACACCAGAACAAGAGAACTCAGTCTCAAGCTGTGCCAGGGGAGGTTCAGGCTGGAGGTGAGGATGAAATTCTTCCCAGCAAGAGGAACTGACCCTTGGGATGTGCTGCCCAGGGAGATGGTGGAGTCCCTGTGCCTGGAGGTGTTTAGGAAGAGCCTGGATGAGGCACTTGGTGATAGGTTGGACTTGAGGATCATAGCATCACAGTATCACAGTATCAGTCAGGGTTGGAAGGGAGCACAAGGCTCAGCCAGTCCCAACCCCCCCTGCCATGGGCAGGGACACCCCACACTAGATCAGCCTGGCCACAGCCTCAGCCAGCCTGGCTGCAAACACCTCCAGGGCTGGGGCCTCAACCACCCTCCCTGCACAACCCATTCCAGGGCTTCACCACTCTCATGGGGAAGAACTTCCTCCTCCCCTCCAGCCTCAATCTCCCCCACCTCCAGCTTCATTCCATTCCCCCTAGTCCTAGCACTGCCTGAGATCCTGAGCAGTCCCCTCCCCAGCCTTCCTGGAGCCCCCTTCAGATCCTGGAAGGCCACAATGAGGTCACCTGGGGAGCCTTCTCTTCTCCAGACTGAACAGCCCCAACTCCTTCAGTCTGTCCTCACAGCAGAGCAGCTCCAGCCCTCTGCTCATCCTCCTGGCCCTGCTCTGGACACCTTCCAGCAAAGGTCTTTTCCACCCTGGTTAATTCTGCTCTGTTCTAATGCTGCCCTGGTGTCCACCTGCAGTTCTTCTCTGATCTTTAGTGATGTTATTCTTTTTTCACCCCCTCCACCCTCCTGGTACTTCCTGGAGGTCTAAATGAAATTGTTCTGGGCTGTAATGTAAATGTCAAGTGTAATTACTGCTGAAATGATCTGCTTGCTCCTGCTTCCCCCCTCTGGAGGCATCTCTGAAGCCTGAAGGGGGAGCAGAAATTGAGATGGGATTGCTTGAGGGCAAAACCTGCAAGCCCTGGCCACGAGACAGCCTTCAGCTCTTGCTGCCTCTGCACTGTGCTCAAACTGACAGCAGGGTGGAATGGCTGATTGAAGGGAAGGACTGAGCCTGCTCCCTGACTGACAACCAGGATGGCTTGGGATAGAAGAGACCTGAAAGCTCAGCCAGCTCCAACCCCCTGCCACGGGCAGGGACACCTCCCACCAGCACAGCTTGCTCAGGGCCTCATCCAGCCTGGCCTTGGACACCTCCAGGCAGGGGACAGCCACAGCCTCCCTGGGCAGCCTGTGCCAGGCTCTCCCCACCCTCACTCTAAACAATTCCTTCCTCATCTCCACTCTCAATCTCCTCTCTCCCAGCTCAAAGCCACTGTCCCTCCCAGTCCTTGTCCAAACTCCCTCCCCAGCTCTCCTGGAGCCCTTCAGCTCCTGCAAGGCTGCTCTGAGGTCTCCCTGCAGCCTTCTCTTCTCCAGGCTGCACAGCCCCAACTCTCCCAGCCTGGCCCCACAGGGGAGGTTCTGCAGCCCTCTGATCATCTCTGTGGCCTCCTCTGGCCCCTCTCCAGCAGCTCCAGGTCCTTCTTGTGCTGGGGGCCCCAGAGCTGGAGGCAGTGCTGCAGGTGGGGGCTGAGCAGAGCAGAGCAGAGGGGCAGAATCCCCTCCCTGCGCTGCTGCTCTCCCTGCTCTGGCTGCAGCTCAGGAACTGAGTGCTTTGGGTTTGCTTTCTGCAGGCAGTGCCATTGAAATCCAATTTCTGTTGACCAAGGCTGGTGCTGTTCCCACTGAGCTGATCTCCTTTGACAAGCCCTTCTCAAAAGTCCCTCCCCAGTTTTCTCCACATAACCCTGAAGGGGAGCTGAGCTCAGCTCAGTGTAGTTGAGGGTTGACAGCAGTCAGCTAGGAGCCAGCATGTCCTGGGCTCTGCCCTCCTGTCCAGTGGCATTGGTGACTGAAGGATTCTGCACAGCTCTGCAGATGCTTCTGAGGTGATTTTTGCAGCACAAGGTTGCTTGAGCAAATTCACAGACTGCTGTTTGTGTCCTGGCCCTGCCTGCTCTGGAAGCTCTGCCACAGTATCACTGAATCACCAAGGGTGGAAGAGACCTCAGAGATCATCAAGTCCAAGCTGTCACCACAGACCTCATGACCAAACCATGGCACCAAGTGCTACATCAAGTCTCCTCCTGAACACCTCCAGGCACAGGGACTCTACCAGCTCCCTGGGCAGCACATCCCAATGGCTAACAACTCTCTCTGGGAAGAACTTTCTCCTCACCTCCAGCCTGAACCTCCCCTGGCACAGCTTGAGACTGTGGCCTCTTGTTCTGGTGCTGCCTGCCTGCCTGGGAGAGGAGCCCAACCCCCAGCTGGCTCCAACCTCCCTTCAGGGAGTTGGAGTTCCTGCAGCAGGCAGAGTGTGGCCAGCAGGAGCAGGGAAGTCCTTGTGCCCTGTGCTCAGCACTGCTGAGGC
>NW_027144465.1:0-36985 GCF_026170545.1 Melanerpes formicivorus | reverse complement strand
AACCTAAAGGGAAAGACCTAGCACCAAATCCAATTTGCCATCTGATCTAACTTCTGGAGGCAGTCAAAATGATCCTTAGAATTCTTCCCTACCTTATTCCTGTGCTGAGATACAGGCTGCTCCAACCTGCTGTAAAATGCTTGATTTCGAGAGTGAGCGAAACTAATGAAAACATTGTTGGGGTAAAACCTAAAGGGAAAGACCTAGCACCAAATCCAATTTGCCATCTGATCTAACTTCTGGAGGCAGTCAAAATGATCCTTAGAATTCTTCCCTACCTTATTCCTGTGCTGAGATACAGGCTGCTCCAACCTGCTGTAAAATGCTTGATTTCGAGATCAGATGGCAAATTGGATTTGGTGCTAGGTCTTTCCCTTTAGGTTTTACCCCAACAATGTTTTCATTAGTTTCGCTCACTCTCGAAATCAAGCATTTTACAGCAGGTTGGAGCAGCCTGTATCTCAGCACAGGAATAAGGTAGGGAAGAATTCTAAGGATCATTTTGACTTCCTCCAGAAGTTAGATCAGATGGCAAATTGGATTTGGTGCTAGGTCTTTCCCTTTAGGTTTTACCCCAACAACGTTTTCATTAGTTTCGCTCACTCTCGAAATCAAGCATTTTACAGCAGGTTGGAGCAGCCTGTATCTCAGCACAGGAATAAGGTAGGGAAGAATTCTAAGGATCATTTTGACTTCCTCCAGAAGTTAGATCAGATGGCAAATTGGATTTGGTGCTAGGTCTTTCCCTTTAGGTTTTACCCCAACAATGTTTTCATTAGTTTCGCTCACTCTCGAAATCAAGCATTTTACAGCAGGTTGGAGCAGCCTGTATCTCAGCACAGGAATAAGGTAGGGAAGAATTCTAAGGATCATTTTGACTGCCTCCAGAAGTTAGATCAGATGGCAAATTGGATTTGGTGCTAGGTCTTTCCCTTTAGGTTTTACCCCAACAATGTTTTCATTAGTTTCGCTCACTCTCGAAATCAAGCATTTTACAGCAGGTTGGAGCAGCCTGTATCTCAGCACAGGAATAAGGTAGGGAAGAATTCTAAGGCTCATTTTGACTGCCTCCAGAAGTTAGATCAGATGGCAAATTGGATTTGGTGCTAGGTCTTTCCCTTTAGGTTTTACCCCAACAATGTTTTCATTAGTTTTCGCTCACTCTCGAAATCAAGCATTTTACAGCAGGTTGGAGCAGCCTGTATCTCAGCACAGGAATAAGGTAGGGAAGAATTCTAAGGATCATTTTGACTGCCTCCAGAAGTTAGATCAGATGGCAAATTGGATTTGGTGCTAGGTCTTTCCCTTTAGGTTTTAGCAACAATGTTTTCATTAGTTTCGCTCACTCTCGAAATCAAGCATTTTACAGCAGGCTGGAGCAGCCTGTATCTCAGCACAGGAATAAGGTAGGGAAGAATTCTAAGGCTCATTTTGACTGCCTCCAGAAGTTAGATCAGATGGCAAATTGGATTTGGTGCTAGGTCTTTCCCTTTAGGTTTTACCCCAACAATGTTTTCATTAGTTTCGCTCACTCTCGAAATCAAGCATTTTACAGCAGGTTGGAGCAGCCTGTATCTCAGCACAGGAATAAGGTAGGGAAGAATTCTAAGGCTCATTTTGACTGCCTCCAGAAGTTAGATCAGATGGCAAATTGGATTTGGTGCTAGGTCTTTCCCTTTAGGTTTTACCCCAACAATGTTTTCATTAGTTTCGCTCACTCTCGAAATCAAGCATTTTACAGCAGGTTGGAGCAGCCTGTATCTCAGCACAGGAATAAGGTAGGGAAGAATTCTAAGGCTCATTTTGACTGCCTCCAGAAGTTAGATCAGATGGCAAATTGGATTTGGTTGCTAGGTCTTTCCCTTTAGGTTTTACCCCAACAATGTTTTCATTAGTTTCGCTCACTCTCGAAATCAAGCATTTTACAGCAGGTTGGAGCAGCCTGTATCTCAGCACAGGAATAAGGTAGGGAAGAATTCTAAGGATCATTTTGACTGCCTCCAGAAGTTAGATCAGATGGCAAATTGGATTTGGTGCTAGGTCTTTCCCTTTAGGTTTTACCCCAACAATGTTTTCATTAGTTTCGCTCACTCTCGAAATCAAGCATTTTACAGCAGGTTGGAGCAGCCTGTATCTCAGCACAGGAATAAGGTAGGGAAGAATTCTAAGGATCATTTTGACTGCCTCCAGAAGTTAGATCAGATGGCAAATTGGATTTGGTGCTAGGTCTTTCCCTTTAGGTTTTACCCCAACAACGTTTTCATTAGATTCGCTCACTCTCGAAATCAAGCATTTTACAGCAGGTTGGAGCAGCCTGTATCTCAGCACAGGAATAAGGTAGGGAAGAATTCAAAGGCTCATTTTGACTGCCTCCAGAAGTTAGATCAGATGGCAAATTGGATTTGGTGCTAGGTCTTTCCCTTTAGGTTTTACCCCAACAATGTTTTCATTAGTTTCGCTCACTCTCGAAATCAAGCATTTTACAGCAGGTTGGAGCAGCCTGTATCTCAGCACAGGAATAAGGTAGGGAAGAATTCTAAGGATCATTTTGACTGCCTCCAGAAGTTAGATCAGATGGCAAATTGGATTTGGTGCTAGGTCTTTCCCTTTAGGTTTTACCCCAACAATGTTTTCATTAGTTTCGCTCACTCTCGAAATCAAGCATTTTACAGCCGGTTGGAGCAGCCTGTATCTCAGCACAGGAATAAGGTAGGGAAGAATTCTAAGGATCATTTTGACTGCCTCCAGAAGTTAGATCAGATGGCAAATTGGATTTGGTGCTAGGTCTTTCCCTTTAGGTTTTACCCCAACAATGTTTTCATTAGTTTCGCTCACTCTCAAAATCAAGCATTTTACAGCAGGTTGGAGCAGCCTGTATCTCAGCACAGGAATAAGGTAGGGAAGAATTCAAATGCTCATTTTGACTGCCTCCAGAAGTTAGATCAGATGGCAAATTGGATTTGGTGCTAGGTCTTTCCCTTTAGGTTTTACCCCAACAATGTTTTCATTAGTTTCGCTCACTCTCGAAATCAAGCATTTTACAGCAGGTTGGAGCAGCCTGTATCTCAGCACAGGAATAAGGTAGGGAAGAATTCTAAGGCTCATTTTGACTGCCTCCAGAAGTTAGATCAGATGGCAAATTGGATTTGGTGCTAGGTCTTTCCCTTTAGGTTTTACCCCAACAATGTTTTCATTAGTTTCGCTCACTCTCGAAATCAAGCATTTTACAGCAGGTTGGAGCAGCCTGTATCTCAGCACAGGAATAAGGTAGGGAAGAATTCTAAGGATCATTTTGACTGCCTCCAGAAGTTAGATCAGATGGCAAATTGGATTTGGTGCTAGGTCTTTCCCTTTAGGTTTTACCCCAACAATGTTTTCATTAGTTTCGCTCACTCTCGAAATCAAGCATTTTACAGCAGGTTGGAGCAGCCTGTATCTCAGCACAGGAATAAGGTAGGGAAGAATTCTAAGGATCATTTTGACTGCCTCCAGAAGTTAGATCAGATGGCAAATTGGATTTGGTGCTAGGTCTTTCCCTTTAGGTTTTACCCCAACAATGTTTTCATTAGTTTCGCTCACTCTCGAAATCAAGCATTTTACAGCAGGTTGGAGCAGCCTGTATCTCAGCACAGGAATAAGGTAGGGAAGAATTCTAAGGATCATTTTGACTGCCTCCAGAAGTTAGATCAGATGGCAAATTGGATTTGGTGCTAGGTCTTTCCCTTTAGGTTTTACCCCAACAACGTTTTCATTAGTTTCGCTCACTCTCGAAATCAAGCATTTTACAGCAGGTTGGAGCAGCCTGTATCTCAGCACAGGAATAAGGTAGGGAAGAATTCTAAGGATCATTTTGACTGCCTCCAGAAGTTAGATCAGATGGCAAATTGGATTTGGTGCTAGGTCTTTCCCTTTAGGTTTTACCCCAACAATGTTTTCATTAGATTCGCTCACTCTCGAAATCAAGCATTTTACAGCAGGTTGGAGCAGCCTGTATCTCAGCACAGGAATAAGGTAGGGAAGAATTCTAAGGCTCATTTTGACTGCCTCCAGAAGTTAGATCAGATGGCAAATTGGATTTGGTGCTAGGTCTTTCCCTTTAGGTTTTACCCCAACAACGTTTTCATTAGTTTCGCTCACTCTCGAAATCAAGCATTTTACAGCAGGTTGGAGCAGCCTGTATCTCAGCACAGGAATAAGGTAGGGAAGAATTCTAAGGCTCATTTTGACTGCCTCCAGAAGTTAGATCAGATGGCAAATTGGATTTGGTGCTAGGTCTTTCCCTTTAGGTTTTACCCCAACAATGTTTTCATTAGTTTCGCTCACTCTCGAAATCAAGCATTTTACAGCAGGTTGGAGCAGCCTGTATCTCAGCACAGGAATAAGGTAGGGAAGAATTCTAAGGCTCATTTTGACTGCCTCCAGAAGTTAGATCAGATGGCAAATTGGATTTGGTGCTAGGTCTTTCCCTTTAGGTTTTACCCCAACAACGTTTTCATTAGTTTCGCTCACTCTCGAAATCAAGCATTTTACAGCAGGTTGGAGCAGCCTGTATCTCAGCACAGGAATAAGGTAGGGAAGAATTCTAAGGCTCATTTTGACTGCCTCCAGAAGTTAGATCAGATGGCAAATTGGATTTGGTGCTAGGTCTTTCCCTTTAGGTTTTACCCCAACAATGTTTTCATTAGTTTCGCTCACTCTCGAAATCAAGCATTTTACAGCAGGTTGGAGCAGCCTGTATCTCAGCACAGGAATAAGGTAGGGAAGAATTCTAAGGCTCATTTTGACTGCCTCCAGAAGTTAGATCAGATGGCAAATTGGATTTGGTGCTAGGTCTTTCCCTTTAGGTTTTACCCCAACAATGTTTTCATTAGTTTCGCTCACTCTCGAAATCAAGCATTTTACAGCAGGTTGGAGCAGCCTGTATCTCAGCACAGGAATAAGGTAGGGAAGAATTCTAAGGATCATTTTGACTGCCTCCAGAAGTTAGATCAGATGGCAAATTGGATTTGGTGCTAGGTCTTTCCCTTTAGGTTTTACCCCAACAATGTTTTCATTAGTTTCGCTCACTCTCGAAATCAAGCATTTTACAGCAGGTTGGAGCAGCCTGTATCTCAGCACAGGAATAAGGTAGGGAAGAATTCAAATGCTCATTTTGACTGCCTCCAGAAGTTAGATCAGATGGCAAATTGGATTTGGTGCTAGGTCTTTCCCTTTAGGTTTTACCCCAACAATGTTTTCATTAGTTTCGCTCACTCTCGAAATCAAGCATTTTACAGCAGGTTGGAGCAGCCTGTATCTCAGCACAGGAATAAGGTAGGGAAGAATTCTAAGGATCATTTTGACTGCCTCCAGAAGTTAGATCAGATGGCAAATTGGATTTGGTGCTAGGTCTTTCCCTTTAGGTTTTACCCCAACAACGTTTTCATTAGTTTCGCTCACTCTCGAAATCAAGCATTTTACAGCAGGTTGGAGCAGCCTGTATCTCAGCACAGGAATAAGGTAGGGAAGAATTCTAAGGATCATTTTGACTGCCTCCAGAAGTTAGATCAGATGGCAAATTGGATTTGGTGCTAGGTCTTTCCCTTTAGGTTTTACCCCAACAATGTTTTCATTAGATTCGCTCACTCTCGAAATCAAGCATTTTACAGCAGGTTGGAGCAGCCTGTATCTCAGCACAGGAATAAGGTAGGGAAGAATTCTAAGGCTCATTTTGACTGCCTCCAGAAGTTAGATCAGATGGCAAATTGGATTTGGTGCTAGGTCTTTCCCTTTAGGTTTTACCCCAACAACGTTTTCATTAGTTTCGCTCACTCTCGAAATCAAGCATTTTACAGCAGGTTGGAGCAGCCTGTATCTCAGCACAGGAATAAGGTAGGGAAGAATTCTAAGGATCATTTTGACTGCCTCCAGAAGTTAGATCAGATGGCAAATTGGATTTGGTGCTAGGTCTTTCCCTTTAGGTTTTACCCCAACAATGTTTTCATTAGTTTCGCTCACTCTCGAAATCAAGCATTTTACAGCAGGTTGGAGCAGCCTGTATCTCAGCACAGGAATAAGGTAGGGAAGAATTCTAAGGCTCATTTTGACTGCCTCCAGAAGTTAGATCAGATGGCAAATTGGATTTGGTGCTAGGTCTTTCCCTTTAGGTTTTACCCCAACAACGTTTTCATTAGTTTCGCTCACTCTCGAAATCAAGCATTTTACAGCAGGTTGGAGCAGCCTGTATCTCAGCACAGGAATAAGGTAGGGAAGAATTCTAAGGCTCATTTTGACTGCCTCCAGAAGTTAGATCAGATGGCAAATTGGATTTGGTGCTAGGTCTTTCCCTTTAGGTTTTACCCCAACAATGTTTTCATTAGTTTCGCTCACTCTCGAAATCAAGCATTTTACAGCAGGTTGGAGCAGCCTGTATCTCAGCACAGGAATAAGGTAGGGAAGAATTCTAAGGCTCATTTTGACTGCCTCCAGAAGTTAGATCAGATGGCAAATTGGATTTGGTGCTAGGTCTTTCCCTTTAGGTTTTACCCCAACAATGTTTTCATTAGTTTCGCTCACTCTCGAAATCAAGCATTTTACAGCAGGTTGGAGCAGCCTGTATCTCAGCACAGGAATAAGGTAGGGAAGAATTCTAAGGATCATTTTGACTGCCTCCAGAAGTTAGATCAGATGGCAAATTGGATTTGGTGCTAGGTCTTTCCCTTTAGGTTTTACCCCAACAATGTTTTCATTAGTTTCGCTCACTCTCGAAATCAAGCATTTTACAGCAGGTTGGAGCAGCCTGTATCTCAGCACAGGAATAAGGTAGGGAAGAATTCAAATGCTCATTTTGACTGCCTCCAGAAGTTAGATCAGATGGCAAATTGGATTTGGTGCTAGGTCTTTCCCTTTAGGTTTTACCCCAACAATGTTTTCATTAGTTTCGCTCACTCTCAAAATCAAGCATTTTACAGCAGGTTGGAGCAGCCTGTATCTCAGCACAGGAATAAGGTAGGGAAGAATTCTAAGGATCATTTTGACTGCCTCCAGAAGTTAGATCAGATGGCAAATTGGATTTGGTGCTAGGTCTTTCCCTTTAGGTTTTACCCCAACAATGTTTTCATTAGTTTCGCTCACTCTCGAAATCAAGCATTTTACAGCAGGTTGGAGCAGCCTGTATCTCAGCACAGGAATAAGGTAGGGAAGAATTCTAAGGCTCATTTTGACTGCCTCCAGAAGTTAGATCAGATGGCAAATTGGATTTGGTGCTAGGTCTTTCCCTTTAGGTTTTACCCCAACAATGTTTTCATTAGTTTCGCTCACTCTCGAAATCAAGCATTTTACAGCAGGTTGGAGCAGCCTGTATCTCAGCACAGGAATAAGGTAGGGAAGAATTCTAAGGATCATTTTGACTGCCTCCAGAAGTTAGATCAGATGGCAAATTGGATTTGGTGCTAGGTCTTTCCCTTTAGGTTTTACCCCAACAATGTTTTCATTAGTTTCGCTCACTCTCGAAATCAAGCATTTTACAGCAGGTTGGAGCAGCCTGTATCTCAGCACAGGAATAAGGTAGGGAAGAATTCTAAGGATCATTTTGACTGCCTCCAGAAGTTAGATCAGATGGCAAATTGGATTTGGTGCTAGGTCTTTCCCTTTAGGTTTTACCCCAACAATGTTTTCATTAGTTTCGCTCACTCTCGAAATCAAGCATTTTACAGCAGGTTGGAGCAGCCTGTATCTCAGCACAGGAATAAGGTAGGGAAGAATTCTAAGGCTCATTTTGACTGCCTCCAGAAGTTAGATCAGATGGCAAATTGGATTTGGTGCTAGGTCTTTCCCTTTAGGTTTTACCCCAACAATGTTTTCATTAGTTTCGCTCACTCTCGAAATCAAGCATTTTACAGCAGGTTGGAGCAGCCTGTATCTCAGCACAGGAATAAGGTAGGGAAGAATTCTAAGGCTCATTTTGACTGCCTCCAGAAGTTAGATCAGATGGCAAATTGGATTTGGTGCTAGGTCTTTCCCTTTAGGTTTTACCCCAACAATGTTTTCATTAGTTTCGCTCACTCTCGAAATCAAGCATTTTACAGCAGGTTGGAGCAGCCTGTATCTCAGCACAGGAATAAGGTAGGGAAGAATTCTAAGGATCATTTTGACTGCCTCCAGAAGTTAGATCAGATGGGAAATGGGATTTGGTGCTAGGTCTTTCCCTTTAGGTTTTACCCCAACAATGTTTTCATTAGTTTCGCTCACTCTCGAAATCAAGCATTTTACAGCAGGTTGGAGCAGCCTGTATCTCAGCACAGGAATAAGGTAGGGAAGAATTCTAAGGATCATTTTGACTGCCTCCAGAAGTTAGATCAGATGGCAAATTGGATTTGGTGCTAGGTCTTTCCCTTTAGGTTTTACCCCAACAATGTTTTCATTAGTTTCGCTCACTCTCGAAATCAAGCATTTTACAGCAGGTTGGAGCAGCCTGTATCTCAGCACAGGAATAAGGTAGGGAAGAATTCTAAGGATCATTTTGACTGCCTCCAGAAGTTAGATCAGATGGCAAATTGGATTTGGTGCTAGGTCTTTCCCTTTAGGTTTTACCCCAACAATGTTTTCATTAGTTTCGCTCACTCTCGAAATCAAGCATTTTACAGCAGGTTGGAGCAGCCTGTATCTCAGCACAGGAATAAGGTAGGGAAGAATTCTAAGGATCATTTTGACTGCCTCCAGAAGTTAGATCAGATGGCAAATTGGATTTGGTGCTAGGTCTTTCCCTTTAGGTTTTACCCCAACAATGTTTTCATTAGTTTCGCTCACTCTCGAAATCAAGCATTTTACAGCAGGTTGGAGCAGCCTGTATCTCAGCACAGGAATAAGGTAGGGAAGAATTCTAAGGCTCATTTTGACTGCCTCCAGAAGTTAGATCAGATGGCAAATTGGATTTGGTGCTAGGTCTTTCCCTTTAGGTTTTACCCCAACAATGTTTTCATTAGTTTCGCTCACTCTCGAAATCAAGCATTTTACAGCAGGTTGGAGCAGCCTGTATCTCAGCACAGGAATAAGGTAGGGAAGAATTCTAAGGATCATTTTGACTTCCTCCAGAAGTTAGATCAGATGGCAAATTGGATTTGGTGCTAGGTCTTTCCCTTTAGGTTTTACCCCAACAACGTTTTCATTAGTTTCGCTCACTCTCGAAATCAAGCATTTTACAGCAGGTTGGAGCAGCCTGTATCTCAGCACAGGAATAAGGTAGGGAAGAATTCTAAGGATCATTTTGACTGCCTCCAGAAGTTAGATCAGATGGCAAATTGGATTTGGTGCTAGGTCTTTCCCTTTAGGTTTTACCCCAACAATGTTTTCATTAGTTTCGCTCACTCTCGAAATCAAGCATTTTACAGCAGGTTGGAGCAGCCTGTATCTCAGCACAGGAATAAGGTAGGGAAGAATTCTAAGGCTCATTTTGACTGCCTCCAGAAGTTAGATCAGATGGCAAATTGGATTTGGTGCTAGGTCTTTCCCTTTAGGTTTTACCCCAACAATGTTTTCATTAGTTTCGCTCACTCTCGAAATCAAGCATTTTACAGCAGGTTGGAGCAGCCTGTATCTCAGCACAGGAATAAGGTAGGGAAGAATTCTAAGGATCATTTTGACTGCCTCCAGAAGTTAGATCAGATGGGAAATGGGATTTGGTGCTAGGTCTTTCCCTTTAGGTTTTACCCCAACAATGTTTTCATTAGTTTCGCTCACTCTCGAAATCAAGCATTTTACAGCAGGTTGGAGCAGCCTGTATCTCAGCACAGGAATAAGGTAGGGAAGAATTCTAAGGATCATTTTGACTGCCTCCAGAAGTTAGATCAGATGGCAAATTGGATTTGGTGCTAGGTCTTTCCCTTTAGGTTTTACCCCAACAATGTTTTCATTAGTTTCGCTCACTCTCGAAATCAAGCATTTTACAGCAGGTTGGAGCAGCCTGTATCTCAGCACAGGAATAAGGTAGGGAAGAATTCTAAGGCTCATTTTGACTGCCTCCAGAAGTTAGATCAGATGGCAAATTGGATTTGGTGCTAGGTCTTTCCCTTTAGGTTTTACCCCAACAACGTTTTCATTAGTTTCGCTCACTCTCGAAATCAAGCATTTTACAGCAGGTTGGAGCAGCCTGTATCTCAGCACAGGAATAAGGTAGGGAAGAATTCTAAGGATCATTTTGACTGCCTCCAGAAGTTAGATCAGATGGCAAATTGGATTTGGTGCTAGGTCTTTCCCTTTAGGTTTTACCCCAACAATGTTTTCATTAGTTTCGCTCACTCTCGAAATCAAGCATTTTACAGCAGGTTGGAGCAGCCTGTATCTCAGCACAGGAATAAGGTAGGGAAGAATTCTAAGGATCATTTTGACTGCCTCCAGAAGTTAGATCAGATGGCAAATTGGATTTGGTGCTAGGTCTTTCCCTTTAGGTTTTACCCCAACAATGTTTTCATTAGTTTCGCTCACTCTCGAAATCAAGCATTTTACAGCAGGTTGGAGCAGCCTGTATCTCAGCACAGGAATAAGGTAGGGAAGAATTCTAAGGCTCATTTTGACTGCCTCCAGAAGTTAGATCAGATGGCAAATTGGATTTGGTGCTAGGTCTTTCCCTTTAGGTTTTACCCCAACAATGTTTTCATTAGTTTCGCTCACTCTCGAAATCAAGCATTTTACAGCAGGTTGGAGCAGCCTGTATCTCAGCACAGGAATAAGGTAGGGAAGAATTCTAAGGATCATTTTGACTGCCTCCAGAAGTTAGATCAGATGGGAAATGGGATTTGGTGCTAGGTCTTTCCCTTTAGGTTTTACCCCAACAATGTTTTCATTAGTTTCGCTCACTCTCGAAATCAAGCATTTTACAGCAGGTTGGAGCAGCCTGTATCTCAGCACAGGAATAAGGTAGGGAAGAATTCTAAGGCTCATTTTGACTGCCTCCAGAAGTTAGATCAGATGGCAAATTGGATTTGGTGCTAGGTCTTTCCCTTTAGGTTTTACCCCAACAATGTTTTCATTAGTTTCGCTCACTCTCGAAATCAAGCATTTTACAGCAGGTTGGAGCAGCCTGTATCTCAGCACAGGAATAAGGTAGGGAAGAATTCTAAGGATCATTTTGACTGCCTCCAGAAGTTAGATCAGATGGCAAATTGGATTTGGTGCTAGGTCTTTCCCTTTAGGTTTTACCCCAACAATGTTTTCATTAGTTTCGCTCACTCTCGAAATCAAGCATTTTACAGCAGGTTGGAGCAGCCTGTATCTCAGCACAGGAATAAGGTAGGGAAGAATTCTAAGGATCATTTTGACTGCCTCCAGAAGTTAGATCAGATGGCAAATTGGATTTGGTGCTAGGTCTTTCCCTTTAGGTTTTACCCCAACAATGTTTTCATTAGTTTCGCTCACTCTCGAAATCAAGCATTTTACAGCAGGTTGGAGCAGCCTGTATCTCAGCACAGGAATAAGGTAGGGAAGAATTCTAAGGATCATTTTGACTGCCTCCAGAAGTTAGATCAGATGGCAAATTGGATTTGGTGCTAGGTCTTTCCCTTTAGGTTTTACCCCAACAACGTTTTCATTAGTTTCGCTCACTCTCGAAATCAAGCATTTTACAGCAGGTTGGAGCAGCCTGTATCTCAGCACAGGAATAAGGTAGGGAAGAATTCTAAGGCTCATTTTGACTGCCTCCAGAAGTTAGATCAGATGGCAAATTGGATTTGGTGCTAGGTCTTTCCCTTTAGGTTTTACCCCAACAATGTTTTCATTAGTTTCGCTCACTCTCGAAATCAAGCATTTTACAGCAGGTTGGAGCAGCCTGTATCTCAGCACAGGAATAAGGTAGGGAAGAATTCTAAGGATCATTTTGACTGCCTCCAGAAGTTAGATCAGATGGCAAATTGGATTTGGTGCTAGGTCTTTCCCTTTAGGTTTTACCCCAACAATGTTTTCATTAGTTTCGCTCACTCTCGAAATCAAGCATTTTACAGCAGGTTGGAGCAGCCTGTATCTCAGCACAGGAATAAGGTAGGGAAGAATTCTAAGGATCATTTTGACTGCCTCCAGAAGTTAGATCAGATGGGAAATGGGATTTGGTGCTAGGTCTTTCCCTTTAGGTTTTACCCCAACAATGTTTTCATTAGTTTCGCTCACTCTCGAAATCAAGCATTTTACAGCAGGTTGGAGCAGCCTGTATCTCAGCACAGGAATAAGGTAGGGAAGAATTCTAAGGATCATTTTGACTGCCTCCAGAAGTTAGATCAGATGGCAAATTGGATTTGGTGCTAGGTCTTTCCCTTTAGGTTTTACCCCAACAATGTTTTCATTAGTTTCGCTCACTCTCGAAATCAAGCATTTTACAGCAGGTTGGAGCAGCCTGTATCTCAGCACAGGAATAAGGTAGGGAAGAATTCTAAGGCTCATTTTGACTGCCTCCAGAAGTTAGATCAGATGGCAAATTGGATTTGGTGCTAGGTCTTTCCCTTTAGGTTTTACCCCAACAATGTTTTCATTAGTTTCGCTCACTCTCGAAATCAAGCATTTTACAGCAGGTTGGAGCAGCCTGTATCTCAGCACAGGAATAAGGTAGGGAAGAATTCTAAGGATCATTTTGACTGCCTCCAGAAGTTAGATCAGATGGCAAATTGGATTTGGTGCTAGGTCTTTCCCTTTAGGTTTTACCCCAACAATGTTTTCATTAGTTTCGCTCACTCTCGAAATCAAGCATTTTACAGCAGGTTGGAGCAGCCTGTATCTCAGCACAGGAATAAGGTAGGGAAGAATTCTAAGGATCATTTTGACTGCCTCCAGAAGTTAGATCAGATGGCAAATTGGATTTGGTGCTAGGTCTTTCCCTTTAGGTTTTACCCCAACAATGTTTTCATTAGTTTCGCTCACTCTCGAAATCAAGCATTTTACAGCAGGTTGGAGCAGCCTGTATCTCAGCACAGGAATAAGGTAGGGAAGAATTCTAAGGCTCATTTTGACTGCCTCCAGAAGTTAGATCAGATGGCAAATTGGATTTGGTGCTAGGTCTTTCCCTTTAGGTTTTACCCCAACAATGTTTTCATTAGTTTCGCTCACTCTCGAAATCAAGCATTTTACAGCAGGTTGGAGCAGCCTGTATCTCAGCACAGGAATAAGGTAGGGAAGAATTCTAAGGATCATTTTGACTGCCTCCAGAAGTTAGATCAGATGGGAAATGGGATTTGGTGCTAGGTCTTTCCCTTTAGGTTTTACCCCAACAATGTTTTCATTAGTTTCGCTCACTCTCGAAATCAAGCATTTTACAGCAGGTTGGAGCAGCCTGTATCTCAGCACAGGAATAAGGTAGGGAAGAATTCTAAGGATCATTTTGACTGCCTCCAGAAGTTAGATCAGATGGCAAATTGGATTTGGTGCTAGGTCTTTCCCTTTAGGTTTTACCCCAACAATGTTTTCATTAGTTTCGCTCACTCTCGAAATCAAGCATTTTACAGCAGGTTGGAGCAGCCTGTATCTCAGCACAGGAATAAGGTAGGGAAGAATTCTAAGGATCATTTTGACTGCCTCCAGAAGTTAGATCAGATGGCAAATTGGATTTGGTGCTAGGTCTTTCCCTTTAGGTTTTACCCCAACAATGTTTTCATTAGTTTCGCTCACTCTCAAAATCAAGCATTTTACAGCAGGTTGGAGCAGCCTGTATCTCAGCACAGGAATAAGGTAGGGAAGAATTCTAAGGATCATTTTGACTGCCTCCAGAAGTTAGATCAGATGGCAAATTGGATTTGGTGCTAGGTCTTTCCCTTTAGGTTTTACCCCAACAATGTTTTCATTAGTTTCGCTCACTCTCGAAATCAAGCATTTTACAGCAGGTTGGAGCAGCCTGTATCTCAGCACAGGAATAAGGTAGGGAAGAATTCTAAGGCTCATTTTGACTGCCTCCAGAAGTTAGATCAGATGGCAAATTGGATTTGGTGCTAGGTCTTTCCCTTTAGGTTTTACCCCAACAATGTTTTCATTAGTTTCGCTCACTCTCGAAATCAAGCATTTTACAGCAGGTTGGAGCAGCCTGTATCTCAGCACAGGAATAAGGTAGGGAAGAATTCTAAGGATCATTTTGACTGCCTCCAGAAGTTAGATCAGATGGCAAATTGGATTTGGTGCTAGGTCTTTCCCTTTAGGTTTTACCCCAACAATGTTTTCATTAGTTTCGCTCACTCTCGAAATCAAGCATTTTACAGCAGGTTGGAGCAGCCTGTATCTCAGCACAGGAATAAGGTAGGGAAGAATTCTAAGGCTCATTTTGACTGCCTCCAGAAGTTAGATCAGATGGCAAATTGGATTTGGTGCTAGGTCTTTCCCTTTAGGTTTTACCCCAACAATGTTTTCATTAGTTTCGCTCACTCTCGAAATCAAGCATTTTACAGCAGGTTGGAGCAGCCTGTATCTCAGCACAGGAATAAGGTAGGGAAGAATTCTAAGGCTCATTTTGACTGCCTCCAGAAGTTAGATCAGATGGCAAATTGGATTTGGTGCTAGGTCTTTCCCTTTAGGTTTTACCCCAACAATGTTTTCATTAGTTTCGCTCACTCTCGAAATCAAGCATTTTACAGCAGGTTGGAGCAGCCTGTATCTCAGCACAGGAATAAGGTAGGGAAGAATTCTAAGGATCATTTTGACTGCCTCCAGAAGTTAGATCAGATGGCAAATTGGATTTGGTGCTAGGTCTTTCCCTTTAGGTTTTACCCCAACAACGTTTTCATTAGTTTCGCTCACTCTCGAAATCAAGCATTTTACAGCAGGTTGGAGCAGCCTGTATCTCAGCACAGGAATAAGGTAGGGAAGAATTCTAAGGCTCATTTTGACTGCCTCCAGAAGTTAGATCAGATGGCAAATTGGATTTGGTGCTAGGTCTTTCCCTTTAGGTTTTACCCCAACAATGTTTTCATTAGTTTCGCTCACTCTCGAAATCAAGCATTTTACAGCAGGTTGGAGCAGCCTGTATCTCAGCACAGGAATAAGGTAGGGAAGAATTCTAAGGATCATTTTGACTGCCTCCAGAAGTTAGATCAGATGGCAAATTGGATTTGGTGCTAGGTCTTTCCCTTTAGGTTTTACCCCAACAATGTTTTCATTAGTTTCGCTCACTCTCGAAATCAAGCATTTTACAGCAGGTTGGAGCAGCCTGTATCTCAGCACAGGAATAAGGTAGGGAAGAATTCTAAGGATCATTTTGACTGCCTCCAGAAGTTAGATCAGATGGCAAATTGGATTTGGTGCTAGGTCTTTCCCTTTAGGTTTTACCCCAACAATGTTTTCATTAGTTTCGCTCACTCTCGAAATCAAGCATTTTACAGCAGGTTGGAGCAGCCTGTATCTCAGCACAGGAATAAGGTAGGGAAGAATTCTAAGGATCATTTTGACTGCCTCCAGAAGTTAGATCAGATGGCAAATTGGATTTGGTGCTAGGTCTTTCCCTTTAGGTTTTACCCCAACAATGTTTTCATTAGTTTCGCTCACTCTCGAAATCAAGCATTTTACAGCAGGTTGGAGCAGCCTGTATCTCAGCACAGGAATAAGGTAGGGAAGAATTCTAAGGATCATTTTGACTGCCTCCAGAAGTTAGATCAGATGGCAAATTGGATTTGGTGCTAGGTCTTTCCCTTTAGGTTTTACCCCAACAACGTTTTCATTAGTTTCGCTCACTCTCGAAATCAAGCATTTTACAGCAGGTTGGAGCAGCCTGTATCTCAGCACAGGAATAAGGTAGGGAAGAATTCTAAGGCTCATTTTGACTGCCTCCAGAAGTTAGATCAGATGGCAAATTGGATTTGGTGCTAGGTCTTTCCCTTTAGGTTTTACCCCAACAATGTTTTCATTAGTTTCGCTCACTCTCGAAATCAAGCATTTTACAGCAGGTTGGAGCAGCCTGTATCTCAGCACAGGAATAAGGTAGGGAAGAATTCTAAGGATCATTTTGACTGCCTCCAGAAGTTAGATCAGATGGCAAATTGGATTTGGTGCTAGGTCTTTCCCTTTAGGTTTTACCCCAACAATGTTTTCATTAGTTTCGCTCACTCTCGAAATCAAGCATTTTACAGCAGGTTGGAGCAGCCTGTATCTCAGCACAGGAATAAGGTAGGGAAGAATTCTAAGGATCATTTTGACTGCCTCCAGAAGTTAGATCAGATGGGAAATGGGATTTGGTGCTAGGTCTTTCCCTTTAGGTTTTACCCCAACAATGTTTTCATTAGTTTCGCTCACTCTCGAAATCAAGCATTTTACAGCAGGTTGGAGCAGCCTGTATCTCAGCACAGGAATAAGGTAGGGAAGAATTCAAATGCTCATTTTGACTGCCTCCAGAAGTTAGATCAGATGGCAAATTGGATTTGGTGCTAGGTCTTTCCCTTTAGGTTTTACCCCAACAATGTTTTCATTAGTTTCGCTCACTCTCGAAATCAAGCATTTTACAGCAGGTTGGAGCAGCCTGTATCTCAGCACAGGAATAAGGTAGGGAAGAATTCTAAGGCTCATTTTGACTGCCTCCAGAAGTTAGATCAGATGGCAAATTGGATTTGGTGCTAGGTCTTTCCCTTTAGGTTTTACCCCAACAATGTTTTCATTAGTTTCGCTCACTCTCAAAATCAAGCATTTTACAGCAGGTTGGAGCAGCCTGTATCTCAGCACAGGAATAAGGTAGGGAAGAATTCTAAGGATCATTTTGACTGCCTCCAGAAGTTAGATCAGATGGCAAATTGGATTTGGTGCTAGGTCTTTCCCTTTAGGTTTTACCCCAACAATGTTTTCATTAGTTTCGCTCACTCTCGAAATCAAGCATTTTACAGCAGGTTGGAGCAGCCTGTATCTCAGCACAGGAATAAGGTAGGGAAGAATTCTAAGGCTCATTTTGACTGCCTCCAGAAGTTAGATCAGATGGCAAATTGGATTTGGTGCTAGGTCTTTCCCTTTAGGTTTTACCCCAACAATGTTTTCATTAGTTTCGCTCACTCTCGAAATCAAGCATTTTACAGCAGGTTGGAGCAGCCTGTATCTCAGCACAGGAATAAGGTAGGGAAGAATTCTAAGGCTCATTTTGACTGCCTCCAGAAGTTAGATCAGATGGCAAATTGGATTTGGTGCTAGGTCTTTCCCTTTAGGTTTTACCCCAACAATGTTTTCATTAGTTTCGCTCACTCTCGAAATCAAGCATTTTACAGCAGGTTGGAGCAGCCTGTATCTCAGCACAGGAATAAGGTAGGGAAGAATTCTAAGGATCATTTTGACTGCCTCCAGAAGTTAGATCAGATGGCAAATTGGATTTGGTGCTAGGTCTTTCCCTTTAGGTTTTACCCCAACAATGTTTTCATTAGTTTCGCTCACTCTCGAAATCAAGCATTTTACAGCAGGTTGGAGCAGCCTGTATCTCAGCACAGGAATAAGGTAGGGAAGAATTCTAAGGATCATTTTGACTGCCTCCAGAAGTTAGATCAGATGGCAAATTGGATTTGGTGCTAGGTCTTTCCCTTTAGGTTTTACCCCAACAATGTTTTCATTAGTTTCGCTCACTCTCAAAATCAAGCATTTTACAGCAGGTTGGAGCAGCCTGTATCTCAGCACAGGAATAAGGTAGGGAAGAATTCTAAGGATCATTTTGACTGCCTCCAGAAGTTAGATCAGATGGCAAATTGGATTTGGTGCTAGGTCTTTCCCTTTAGGTTTTACCCCAACAATGTTTTCATTAGTTTCGCTCACTCTCGAAATCAAGCATTTTACAGCAGGTTGGAGCAGCCTGTATCTCAGCACAGGAATAAGGTAGGGAAGAATTCTAAGGATCATTTTGACTTCCTCCAGAAGTTAGATCAGATGGCAAATTGGATTTGGTGCTAGGTCTTTCCCTTTAGGTTTTACCCCAACAACGTTTTCATTAGTTTCGCTCACTCTCGAAATCAAGCATTTTACAGCAGGTTGGAGCAGCCTGTATCTCAGCACAGGAATAAGGTAGGGAAGAATTCTAAGGCTCATTTTGACTGCCTCCAGAAGTTAGATCAGATGGCAAATTGGATTTGGTGCTAGGTCTTTCCCTTTAGGTTTTACCCCAACAATGTTTTCATTAGTTTCGCTCACTCTCGAAATCAAGCATTTTACAGCAGGTTGGAGCAGCCTGTATCTCAGCACAGGAATAAGGTAGGGAAGAATTCTAAGGATCATTTTGACTGCCTCCAGAAGTTAGATCAGATGGCAAATTGGATTTGGTGCTAGGTCTTTCCCTTTAGGTTTTACCCCAACAATGTTTTCATTAGTTTCGCTCACTCTCGAAATCAAGCATTTTACAGCAGGTTGGAGCAGCCTGTATCTCAGCACAGGAATAAGGTAGGGAAGAATTCTAAGGATCATTTTGACTGCCTCCAGAAGTTAGATCAGATGGCAAATTGGATTTGGTGCTAGGTCTTTCCCTTTAGGTTTTACCCCAACAATGTTTTCATTAGTTTCGCTCACTCTCGAAATCAAGCATTTTACAGCAGGTTGGAGCAGCCTGTATCTCAGCACAGGAATAAGGTAGGGAAGAATTCTAAGGATCATTTTGACTGCCTCCAGAAGTTAGATCAGATGGCAAATTGGATTTGGTGCTAGGTCTTTCCCTTTAGGTTTTATCCCAACAATGTTTTCATTAGTTTCGCTCACTCTCGAAATCAAGCATTTTACAGCAGGTTGGAGCAGCCTGTATCTCAGCACAGGAATAAGGTAGGGAAGAATTCTAAGGCTCATTTTGACTGCCTCCAGAAGTTAGATCAGATGGCAAATTGGATTTGGTGCTAGGTCTTTCCCTTTAGGTTTTACCCCAACAATGTTTTCATTAGTTTCGCTCACTCTCGAAATCAAGCATTTTACAGCAGGTTGGAGCAGCCTGTATCTCAGCACAGGAATAAGGTAGGGAAGAATTCTAAGGCTCATTTTGACTGCCTCCAGAAGTTAGATCAGATGGCAAATTGGATTTGGTGCTAGGTCTTTCCCTTTAGGTTTTACCCCAACAATGTTTTCATTAGTTTCGCTCACTCTCGAAATCAAGCATTTTACAGCAGGTTGGAGCAGCCTGTATCTCAGCACAGGAATAAGGTAGGGAAGAATTCTAAGGATCATTTTGACTGCCTCCAGAAGTTAGATCAGATGGCAAATTGGATTTGGTGCTAGGTCTTTCCCTTTAGGTTTTACCCCAACAATGTTTTCATTAGTTTCGCTCACTCTCGAAATCAAGCATTTTACAGCAGGTTGGAGCAGCCTGTATCTCAGCACAGGAATAAGGTAGGGAAGAATTCTAAGGATCATTTTGACTGCCTCCAGAAGTTAGATCAGATGGCAAATTGGATTTGGTGCTAGGTCTTTCCCTTTAGGTTTTACCCCAACAATGTTTTCATTAGTTTCGCTCACTCTCGAAATCAAGCATTTTACAGCAGGTTGGAGCAGCCTGTATCTCAGCACAGAATAAGGTAGGGAAGAATTCAAATGCTCATTTTGACTGCCTCCAGAAGTTAGATCAGATGGCAAATTGGATTTGGTGCTAGGTCTTTCCCTTTAGGTTTTACCCCAACAATGTTTTCATTAGTTTCGCTCACTCTCAAAATCAAGCATTTTACAGCAGGTTGGAGCAGCCTGTATCTCAGCACAGGAATAAGGTAGGGAAGAATTCTAAGGATCATTTTGACTGCCTCCAGAAGTTAGATCAGATGGCAAATTGGATTTGGTGCTAGGTCTTTCCCTTTAGGTTTTACCCCAACAATGTTTTCATTAGTTTCGCTCACTCTCGAAATCAAGCATTTTACAGCAGGTTGGAGCAGCCTGTATCTCAGCACAGGAATAAGGTAGGGAAGAATTCTAAGGATCATTTTGACTGCCTCCAGAAGTTAGATCAGATGGCAAATTGGATTTGGTGCTAGGTCTTTCCCTTTAGGTTTTACCCCAACAATGTTTTCATTAGTTTCGCTCACTCTCGAAATCAAGCATTTTACAGCAGGTTGGAGCAGCCTGTATCTCAGCACAGGAATAAGGTAGGGAAGAATTCTAAGGATCATTTTGACTGCCTCCAGAAGTTAGATCAGATGGCAAATTGGATTTGGTGCTAGGTCTTTCCCTTTAGGTTTTACCCCAACAATGTTTTCATTAGTTTCGCTCACTCTCGAAATCAAGCATTTTACAGCAGGTTGGAGCAGCCTGTATCTCAGCACAGGAATAAGGTAGGGAAGAATTCAAAGGCTCATTTTGACTGCCTCCAGAAGTTAGATCAGATGGCAAATTGGATTTGGTGCTAGGTCTTTCCCTTTAGGTTTTACCCCAACAATGTTTTCATTAGTTTCGCTCACTCTCGAAATCAAGCATTTTACAGCAGGTTGGAGCAGCCTGTATCTCAGCACAGGAATAAGGTAGGGAAGAATTCTAAGGATCATTTTGACTGCCTCCAGAAGTTAGATCAGATGGCAAATTGGATTTGGTGCTAGGTCTTTCCCTTTAGGTTTTACCCCAACAATGTTTTCATTAGTTTCGCTCACTCTCGAAATCAAGCATTTTACAGCAGGTTGGAGCAGCCTGTATCTCAGCACAGGAATAAGGTAGGGAAGAATTCTAAGGATCATTTTGACTGCCTCCAGAAGTTAGATCAGATGGCAAATTGGATTTGGTGCTAGGTCTTTCCCTTTAGGTTTTACCCCAACAATGTTTTCATTAGTTTCGCTCACTCTCGAAATCAAGCATTTTACAGCAGGTTGGAGCAGCCTGTATCTCAGCACAGGAATAAGGTAGGGAAGAATTCTAAGGATCATTTTGACTGCCTCCAGAAGTTAGATCAGATGGCAAATTGGATTTGGTGCTAGGTCTTTCCCTTTAGGTTTTACCCCAACAATGTTTTCATTAGTTTCGCTCACTCTCGAAATCAAGCATTTTACAGCAGGTTGGAGCAGCCTGTATCTCAGCACAGGAATAAGGTAGGGAAGAATTCTAAGGATCATTTTGACTGCCTCCAGAAGTTAGATCAGATGGCAAATTGGATTTGGTGCTAGGTCTTTCCCTTTAGGTTTTACCCCAACAATGTTTTCATTAGTTTCGCTCACTCTCGAAATCAAGCATTTTACAGCAGGTTGGAGCAGCCTGTATCTCAGCACAGGAATAAGGTAGGGAAGAATTCTAAGGATCATTTTGACTGCCTCCAGAAGTTAGATCAGATGGCAAATTGGATTTGGTGCTAGGTCTTTCCCTTTAGGTTTTACCCCAACAATGTTTTCATTAGTTTCGCTCACTCTCGAAATCAAGCATTTTACAGCAGGTTGGAGCAGCCTGTATCTCAGCACAGGAATAAGGTAGGGAAGAATTCTAAGGCTCATTTTGACTGCCTCCAGAAGTTAGATCAGATGGCAAATTGGATTTGGTGCTAGGTCTTTCCCTTTAGGTTTTACCCCAACAATGTTTTCATTAGTTTCGCTCACTCTCGAAATCAAGCATTTTACAGCAGGTTGGAGCAGCCTGTATCTCAGCACAGGAATAAGGTAGGGAAGAATTCTAAGGATCATTTTGACTTCCTCCAGAAGTTAGATCAGATGGCAAATTGGATTTGGTGCTAGGTCTTTCCCTTTAGGTTTTACCCCAACAACGTTTTCATTAGTTTCGCTCACTCTCGAAATCAAGCATTTTACAGCAGGTTGGAGCAGCCTGTATCTCAGCACAGGAATAAGGTAGGGAAGAATTCTAAGGATCATTTTGACTGCCTCCAGAAGTTAGATCAGATGGCAAATTGGATTTGGTGCTAGGTCTTTCCCTTTAGGTTTTACCCCAACAATGTTTTCATTAGTTTCGCTCACTCTCGAAATCAAGCATTTTACAGCAGGTTGGAGCAGCCTGTATCTCAGCACAGGAATAAGGTAGGGAAGAATTCTAAGGCTCATTTTGACTGCCTCCAGAAGTTAGATCAGATGGCAAATTGGATTTGGTGCTAGGTCTTTCCCTTTAGGTTTTACCCCAACAATGTTTTCATTAGTTTCGCTCACTCTCAAAATCAAGCATTTTACAGCAGGTTGGAGCAGCCTGTATCTCAGCACAGGAATAAGGTAGGGAAGAATTCTAAGGATCATTTTGACTGCCTCCAGAAGTTAGATCAGATGGCAAATTGGATTTGGTGCTAGGTCTTTCCCTTTAGGTTTTACCCCAACAATGTTTTCATTAGTTTCGCTCACTCTCGAAATCAAGCATTTTACAGCAGGTTGGAGCAGCCTGTATCTCAGCACAGGAATAAGGTAGGGAAGAATTCTAAGGCTCATTTTGACTGCCTCCAGAAGTTAGATCAGATGGCAAATTGGATTTGGTGCTAGGTCTTTCCCTTTAGGTTTTACCCCAACAATGTTTTCATTAGTTTCGCTCACTCTCGAAATCAAGCATTTTACAGCAGGTTGGAGCAGCCTGTATCTCAGCACAGGAATAAGGTAGGGAAGAATTCTAAGGCTCATTTTGACTGCCTCCAGAAGTTAGATCAGATGGCAAATTGGATTTGGTGCTAGGTCTTTCCCTTTAGGTTTTACCCCAACAATGTTTTCATTAGTTTCGCTCACTCTCGAAATCAAGCATTTTACAGCAGGTTGGAGCAGCCTGTATCTCAGCACAGGAATAAGGTAGGGAAGAATTCTAAGGATCATTTTGACTGCCTCCAGAAGTTAGATCAGATGGCAAATTGGATTTGGTGCTAGGTCTTTCCCTTTAGGTTTTACCCCAACAATGTTTTCATTAGTTTCGCTCACTCTCGAAATCAAGCATTTTACAGCAGGTTGGAGCAGCCTGTATCTCAGCACAGGAATAAGGTAGGGAAGAATTCTAAGGATCATTTTGACTGCCTCCAGAAGTTAGATCAGATGGCAAATTGGATTTGGTGCTAGGTCTTTCCCTTTAGGTTTTACCCCAACAATGTTTTCATTAGTTTCGCTCACTCTCAAAATCAAGCATTTTACAGCAGGTTGGAGCAGCCTGTATCTCAGCACAGGAATAAGGTAGGGAAGAATTCTAAGGATCATTTTGACTGCCTCCAGAAGTTAGATCAGATGGCAAATTGGATTTGGTGCTAGGTCTTTCCCTTTAGGTTTTACCCCAACAATGTTTTCATTAGTTTCGCTCACTCTCGAAATCAAGCATTTTACAGCAGGTTGGAGCAGCCTGTATCTCAGCACAGGAATAAGGTAGGGAAGAATTCTAAGGATCATTTTGACTTCCTCCAGAAGTTAGATCAGATGGCAAATTGGATTTGGTGCTAGGTCTTTCCCTTTAGGTTTTACCCCAACAACGTTTTCATTAGTTTCGCTCACTCTCGAAATCAAGCATTTTACAGCAGGTTGGAGCAGCCTGTATCTCAGCACAGGAATAAGGTAGGGAAGAATTCTAAGGCTCATTTTGACTGCCTCCAGAAGTTAGATCAGATGGCAAATTGGATTTGGTGCTAGGTCTTTCCCTTTAGGTTTTACCCCAACAATGTTTTCATTAGTTTCGCTCACTCTCGAAATCAAGCATTTTACAGCAGGTTGGAGCAGCCTGTATCTCAGCACAGGAATAAGGTAGGGAAGAATTCTAAGGATCATTTTGACTGCCTCCAGAAGTTAGATCAGATGGCAAATTGGATTTGGTGCTAGGTCTTTCCCTTTAGGTTTTACCCCAACAATGTTTTCATTAGTTTCGCTCACTCTCGAAATCAAGCATTTTACAGCAGGTTGGAGCAGCCTGTATCTCAGCACAGGAATAAGGTAGGGAAGAATTCTAAGGATCATTTTGACTGCCTCCAGAAGTTAGATCAGATGGCAAATTGGATTTGGTGCTAGGTCTTTCCCTTTAGGTTTTACCCCAACAATGTTTTCATTAGTTTCGCTCACTCTCGAAATCAAGCATTTTACAGCAGGTTGGAGCAGCCTGTATCTCAGCACAGGAATAAGGTAGGGAAGAATTCTAAGGATCATTTTGACTGCCTCCAGAAGTTAGATCAGATGGCAAATTGGATTTGGTGCTAGGTCTTTCCCTTTAGGTTTTATCCCAACAATGTTTTCATTAGTTTCGCTCACTCTCGAAATCAAGCATTTTACAGCAGGTTGGAGCAGCCTGTATCTCAGCACAGGAATAAGGTAGGGAAGAATTCTAAGGCTCATTTTGACTGCCTCCAGAAGTTAGATCAGATGGCAAATTGGATTTGGTGCTAGGTCTTTCCCTTTAGGTTTTACCCCAACAATGTTTTCATTAGTTTCGCTCACTCTCGAAATCAAGCATTTTACAGCAGGTTGGAGCAGCCTGTATCTCAGCACAGGAATAAGGTAGGGAAGAATTCTAAGGCTCATTTTGACTGCCTCCAGAAGTTAGATCAGATGGCAAATTGGATTTGGTGCTAGGTCTTTCCCTTTAGGTTTTACCCCAACAATGTTTTCATTAGTTTCGCTCACTCTCGAAATCAAGCATTTTACAGCAGGTTGGAGCAGCCTGTATCTCAGCACAGGAATAAGGTAGGGAAGAATTCTAAGGATCATTTTGACTGCCTCCAGAAGTTAGATCAGATGGCAAATTGGATTTGGTGCTAGGTCTTTCCCTTTAGGTTTTACCCCAACAATGTTTTCATTAGTTTCGCTCACTCTCGAAATCAAGCATTTTACAGCAGGTTGGAGCAGCCTGTATCTCAGCACAGGAATAAGGTAGGGAAGAATTCTAAGGATCATTTTGACTGCCTCCAGAAGTTAGATCAGATGGCAAATTGGATTTGGTGCTAGGTCTTTCCCTTTAGGTTTTACCCCAACAATGTTTTCATTAGTTTCGCTCACTCTCGAAATCAAGCATTTTACAGCAGGTTGGAGCAGCCTGTATCTCAGCACAGAATAAGGTAGGGAAGAATTCAAATGCTCATTTTGACTGCCTCCAGAAGTTAGATCAGATGGCAAATTGGATTTGGTGCTAGGTCTTTCCCTTTAGGTTTTACCCCAACAATGTTTTCATTAGTTTCGCTCACTCTCAAAATCAAGCATTTTACAGCAGGTTGGAGCAGCCTGTATCTCAGCACAGGAATAAGGTAGGGAAGAATTCTAAGGATCATTTTGACTGCCTCCAGAAGTTAGATCAGATGGCAAATTGGATTTGGTGCTAGGTCTTTCCCTTTAGGTTTTACCCCAACAATGTTTTCATTAGTTTCGCTCACTCTCGAAATCAAGCATTTTACAGCAGGTTGGAGCAGCCTGTATCTCAGCACAGGAATAAGGTAGGGAAGAATTCTAAGGATCATTTTGACTGCCTCCAGAAGTTAGATCAGATGGCAAATTGGATTTGGTGCTAGGTCTTTCCCTTTAGGTTTTACCCCAACAATGTTTTCATTAGTTTCGCTCACTCTCGAAATCAAGCATTTTACAGCAGGTTGGAGCAGCCTGTATCTCAGCACAGGAATAAGGTAGGGAAGAATTCTAAGGATCATTTTGACTGCCTCCAGAAGTTAGATCAGATGGCAAATTGGATTTGGTGCTAGGTCTTTCCCTTTAGGTTTTACCCCAACAATGTTTTCATTAGTTTCGCTCACTCTCGAAATCAAGCATTTTACAGCAGGTTGGAGCAGCCTGTATCTCAGCACAGGAATAAGGTAGGGAAGAATTCAAAGGCTCATTTTGACTGCCTCCAGAAGTTAGATCAGATGGCAAATTGGATTTGGTGCTAGGTCTTTCCCTTTAGGTTTTACCCCAACAATGTTTTCATTAGTTTCGCTCACTCTCGAAATCAAGCATTTTACAGCAGGTTGGAGCAGCCTGTATCTCAGCACAGGAATAAGGTAGGGAAGAATTCTAAGGATCATTTTGACTGCCTCCAGAAGTTAGATCAGATGGCAAATTGGATTTGGTGCTAGGTCTTTCCCTTTAGGTTTTACCCCAACAATGTTTTCATTAGTTTCGCTCACTCTCGAAATCAAGCATTTTACAGCAGGTTGGAGCAGCCTGTATCTCAGCACAGGAATAAGGTAGGGAAGAATTCTAAGGATCATTTTGACTGCCTCCAGAAGTTAGATCAGATGGCAAATTGGATTTGGTGCTAGGTCTTTCCCTTTAGGTTTTACCCCAACAATGTTTTCATTAGTTTCGCTCACTCTCGAAATCAAGCATTTTACAGCAGGTTGGAGCAGCCTGTATCTCAGCACAGGAATAAGGTAGGGAAGAATTCTAAGGATCATTTTGACTGCCTCCAGAAGTTAGATCAGATGGCAAATTGGATTTGGTGCTAGGTCTTTCCCTTTAGGTTTTACCCCAACAATGTTTTCATTAGTTTCGCTCACTCTCGAAATCAAGCATTTTACAGCAGGTTGGAGCAGCCTGTATCTCAGCACAGGAATAAGGTAGGGAAGAATTCTAAGGATCATTTTGACTGCCTCCAGAAGTTAGATCAGATGGCAAATTGGATTTGGTGCTAGGTCGTTTCCCTTTAGGTTTTACCCCAACAATGTTTTCATTAGTTTCGCTCACTCTCGAAATCAAGCATTTTACAGCAGGTTGGAGCAGCCTGTATCTCAGCACAGGAATAAGGTAGGGAAGAATTCTAAGGATCATTTTGACTGCCTCCAGAAGTTAGATCAGATGGCAAATTGGATTTGGTGCTAGGTCTTTCCCTTTAGGTTTTACCCCAACAATGTTTTCATTAGTTTCGCTCACTCTCGAAATCAAGCATTTTTACAGCAGGTTGGAGCAGCCTGTATCTCAGCACAGGAATAAGGTAGGGAAGAATTCAAAGGCTCATTTTGACTGCCTCCAGAAGTTAGATCAGATGGCAAATTGGATTTGGTGCTAGGTCTTTCCCTTTAGGTTTTACCCCCAACAATGTTTTCATTAGTTTCGCTCACTCTCGAAATCAAGCATTTTACAGCAGGTTGGAGCAGCCTGTATCTCAGCACAGGAATAAGGTAGGGAAGAATTCTAAGGATCATTTTGACTGCCTCCAGAAGTTAGATCAGATGGCAAATTGGATTTGGTGCTAGGTCTTTCCCTTTAGGTTTTACCCCAACAATGTTTTCATTAGTTTCGCTCACTCTCGAAATCAAGCATTTTACAGCAGGTTGGAGCAGCCTGTATCTCAGCACAGGAATAAGGTAGGGAAGAATTCTAAGGATCATTTTGACTGCCTCCAGAAGTTAGATCAGATGGCAAATTGGATTTGGTGCTAGGTCTTTCCCTTTAGGTTTTACCCCAACAATGTTTTCATTAGTTTCGCTCACTCTCGAAATCAAGCATTTTACAGCAGGTTGGAGCAGCCTGTATCTCAGCACAGGAATAAGGTAGGGAAGAATTCTAAGGATCATTTTGACTGCCTCCAGAAGTTAGATCAGATGAAATTGGATTTGGTGCTAGGTCTTTCCCTTTAGGTTTTACCCCAACAATGTTTTCATTAGTTTCGCTCACTCTCGAAATCAAGCATTTTACAGCAGGTTGGAGCAGCCTGTATCTCAGCACAGGAATAAGGTAGGGAAGAATTCTAAGGATCATTTTGACTGCCTCCAGAAGTTAGATCAGATGGCAAATTGGATTTGGTGCTAGGTCTTTCCCTTTAGGTTTTACCCCAACAATGTTTTCATTAGTTTCGCTCACTCTCGAAATCAAGCATTTTACAGCAGGTTGGAGCAGCCTGTATCTCAGCACAGGAATAAGGTAGGGAAGAATTCTAAGGATCATTTTGACTGCCTCCAGAAGTTAGATCAGATGGCAAATTGGATTTGGTGCTAGGTCTTTCCCTTTAGGTTTTACCCCAACAATGTTTTCATTAGTTTCGCTCACTCTCGAAATCAAGCATTTTACAGCAGGTTGGAGCAGCCTGTATCTCAGCACAGGAATAAGGTAGGGAAGAATTCTAAGGCTCATTTTGACTGCCTCCAGAAGTTAGATCAGATGGCAAATTGGATTTGGTGCTAGGTCTTTCCCTTTAGGTTTTACCCCAACAATGTTTTCATTAGTTTCGCTCACTCTCGAAATCAAGCATTTTACAGCAGGTTGGAGCAGCCTGTATCTCAGCACAGGAATAAGGTAGGGAAGAATTCTAAGGATCATTTTGACTTCCTCCAGAAGTTAGATCAGATGGCAAATTGGATTTGGTGCTAGGTCTTTCCCTTTAGGTTTTACCCCAACAACGTTTTCATTAGTTTCGCTCACTCTCGAAATCAAGCATTTTACAGCAGGTTGGAGCAGCCTGTATCTCAGCACAGGAATAAGGTAGGGAAGAATTCTAAGGATCATTTTGACTGCCTCCAGAAGTTAGATCAGATGGCAAATTGGATTTGGTGCTAGGTCTTTCCCTTTAGGTTTTACCCCAACAATGTTTTCATTAGTTTCGCTCACTCTCGAAATCAAGCATTTTACAGCAGGTTGGAGCAGCCTGTATCTCAGCACAGGAATAAGGTAGGGAAGAATTCTAAGGATCATTTTGACTGCCTCCAGAAGTTAGATCAGATGGCAAATTGGATTTGGTGCTAGGTCTTTCCCTTTAGGTTTTACCCCAACAATGTTTTCATTAGTTTCGCTCACTCTCGAAATCAAGCATTTTACAGCAGGTTGGAGCAGCCTGTATCTCAGCACAGGAATAAGGTAGGGAAGAATTCTAAGGATCATTTTGACTGCCTCCAGAAGTTAGATCAGATGGGAAATGGGATTTGGTGCTAGGTCTTTCCCTTTAGGTTTTACCCCAACAATGTTTTCATTAGTTTCGCTCACTCTCGAAATCAAGCATTTTACAGCAGGTTGGAGCAGCCTGTATCTCAGCACAGGAATAAGGTAGGGAAGAATTCAAATGCTCATTTTGACTGCCTCCAGAAGTTAGATCAGATGGCAAATTGGATTTGGTGCTAGGTCTTTCCCTTTAGGTTTTACCCCAACAATGTTTTCATTAGTTTCGCTCACTCTCGAAATCAAGCATTTTACAGCAGGTTGGAGCAGCCTGTATCTCAGCACAGGAATAAGGTAGGGAAGAATTCTAAGGCTCATTTTGACTGCCTCCAGAAGTTAGATCAGATGGCAAATTGGATTTGGTGCTAGGTCTTTCCCTTTAGGTTTTACCCCAACAATGTTTTCATTAGTTTCGCTCACTCTCGAAATCAAGCATTTTACAGCAGGTTGGAGCAGCCTGTATCTCAGCACAGGAATAAGGTAGGGAAGAATTCAAATGCTCATTTTGACTGCCTCCAGAAGTTAGATCAGATGGCAAATTGGATTTGGTGCTAGGTCTTTCCCTTTAGGTTTTACCCCAACAATGTTTTCATTAGTTTCGCTCACTCTCGAAATCAAGCATTTTACAGCAGGTTGGAGCAGCCTGTATCTCAGCACAGGAATAAGGTAGGGAAGAATTCTAAGGCTCATTTTGACTGCCTCCAGAAGTTAGATCAGATGGCAAATTGGATTTGGTGCTAGGTCTTTCCCTTTAGGTTTTACCCCAACAATGTTTTCATTAGTTTCGCTCACTCTCGAAATCAAGCATTTTACAGCAGGTTGGAGCAGCCTGTATCTCAGCACAGGAATAAGGTAGGGAAGAATTCTAAGGATCATTTTGACTGCCTCCAGAAGTTAGATCAGATGGCAAATTGGATTTGGTGCTAGGTCTTTCCCTTTAGGTTTTACCCCAACAATGTTTTCATTAGTTTCGCTCACTCTCAAAATCAAGCATTTTACAGCAGGTTGGAGCAGCCTGTATCTCAGCACAGGAATAAGGTAGGGAAGAATTCTAAGGATCATTTTGACTGCCTCCAGAAGTTAGATCAGATGGCAAATTGGATTTGGTGCTAGGTCTTTCCCTTTAGGTTTTACCCCAACAATGTTTTCATTAGTTTCGCTCACTCTCGAAATCAAGCATTTTACAGCAGGTTGGAGCAGCCTGTATCTCAGCACAGGAATAAGGTAGGGAAGAATTCTAAGGCTCATTTTGACTGCCTCCAGAAGTTAGATCAGATGGGAAATGGGATTTGGTGCTAGGTCTTTCCCTTTAGGTTTTACCCCAACAATGTTTTCATTAGTTTCGCTCACTCTCGAAATCAAGCATTTTACAGCAGGTTGGAGCAGCCTGTATCTCAGCACAGGAATAAGGTAGGGAAGAATTCTAAGGATCATTTTGACTGCCTCCAGAAGTTAGATCAGATGGCAAATTGGATTTGGTGCTAGGTCTTTCCCTTTAGGTTTTACCCCAACAATGTTTTCATTAGTTTCGCTCACTCTCGAAATCAAGCATTTTACAGCAGGTTGGAGCAGCCTGTATCTCAGCACAGGAATAAGGTAGAGAAGAATTCTAAGGATCATTTTGACTGCCTCCAGAAGTTAGATCAGATGGGAAATGGGATTTGGTGCTAGGTCTTTCCCTTTAGGTTTTACCCCAACAATGTTTTCATTAGTTTCGCTCACTCTCGAAATCAAGCATTTTACAGCAGGTTGGAGCAGCCTGTATCTCAGCACAGGAATAAGGTAGGGAAGAATTCTAAGGATCATTTTGACTGCCTCCAGAAGTTAGATCAGATGGCAAATTGGATTTGGTGCTAGGTCTTTCCCTTTAGGTTTTACCCCAACAATGTTTTCATTAGTTTCGCTCACTCTCGAAATCAAGCATTTTACAGCAGGTTGGAGCAGCCTGTATCTCAGCACAGGAATAAGGTAGGGAAGAATTCAAATGCTCATTTTGACTGCCTCCAGAAGTTAGATCAGATGGCAAATTGGATTTGGTGCTAGGTCTTTCCCTTTAGGTTTTACCCCAACAATGTTTTCATTAGTTTCGCTCACTCTCAAAATCAAGCATTTTACAGCAGGTTGGAGCAGCCTGTATCTCAGCACAGGAATAAGGTAGGGAAGAATTCTAAGGATCATTTTGACTGCCTCCAGAAGTTAGATCAGATGGCAAATTGGATTTGGTGCTAGGTCTTTCCCTTTAGGTTTTACCCCAACAATGTTTTCATTAGTTTCTCTCACTCTCGAAATCAAGCATTTTACAGCAGGTTGGAGCAGCCTGTATCTCAGCACAGGAATAAGGTAGGGAAGAATTCTAAGGCTCATTTTGACTGCCTCCAGAAGTTAGATCAGATGGGAAATGGGATTTGGTGCTAGGTCTTTCCCTTTAGGTTTTACCCCAACAATGTTTTCATTAGTTTCGCTCACTCTCGAAATCAAGCATTTTACAGCAGGTTGGAGCAGCCTGTATCTCAGCACAGGAATAAGGTAGGGAAGAATTCAAATGCTCATTTTGACTGCCTCCAGAAGTTAGATCAGATGGCAAATTGGATTTGGTGCTAGGTCTTTCCCTTTAGGTTTTACCCCAACAATGTTTTCATTAGTTTCGCTCACTCTCGAAATCAAGCATTTTACAGCAGGTTGGAGCAGCCTGTATCTCAGCACAGGAATAAGGTAGGGAAGAATTCTAAGGCTCATTTTGACTGCCTCCAGAAGTTAGATCAGATGGCAAATTGGATTTGGTGCTAGGTCTTTCCCTTTAGGTTTTACCCCAACAATGTTTTCATTAGTTTCGCTCACTCTCGAAATCAAGCATTTTACAGCAGGTTGGAGCAGCCTGTATCTCAGCACAGGAATAAGGTAGGGAAGAATTCTAAGGATCATTTTGACTTCCTCCAGAAGTTAGATCAGATGGCAAATTGGATTTGGTGCTAGGTCTTTCCCTTTAGGTTTTACCCCAACAATGTTTTCATTAGTTTCGCTCACTCTCGAAATCAAGCATTTTACAGCAGGTTGGAGCAGCCTGTATCTCAGCACAGGAATAAGGTAGGGAAGAATTCTAAGGATCATTTTGACTGCCTCCAGAAGTTAGATCAGATGGCAAATTGGATTTGGTGCTAGGTCTTTCCCTTTAGGTTTTACCCCAACAATGTTTTCATTAGTTTCGCTCACTCTCGAAATCAAGCATTTTACAGCAGGTTGGAGCAGCCTGTATCTCAGCACAGGAATAAGGTAGGGAAGAATTCTAAGGATCATTTTGACTGCCTCCAGAAGTTAGATCAGATGGCAAATTGGATTTGGTGCTAGGTCTTTCCCTTTAGGTTTTACCCCAACAATGTTTTCATTAGTTTCGCTCACTCTCGAAATCAAGCATTTTACAGCAGGTTGGAGCAGCCTGTATCTCAGCACAGGAATAAGGTAGGGAAGAATTCTAAGGATCATTTTGACTGCCTCCAGAAGTTAGATCAGATGGGAAATGGGATTTGGTGCTAGGTCTTTCCCTTTAGGTTTTACCCCAACAATGTTTTCATTAGTTTCGCTCACTCTCGAAATCAAGCATTTTACAGCAGGTTGGAGCAGCCTGTATCTCAGCACAGGAATAAGGTAGGGAAGAATTCAAATGCTCATTTTGACTGCCTCCAGAAGTTAGATCAGATGGCAAATTGGATTTGGTGCTAGGTCTTTCCCTTTAGGTTTTACCCCAACAATGTTTTCATTAGTTTCGCTCACTCTCGAAATCAAGCATTTTACAGCAGGTTGGAGCAGCCTGTATCTCAGCACAGGAATAAGGTAGGGAAGAATTCTAAGGCTCATTTTGACTGCCTCCAGAAGTTAGATCAGATGGCAAATTGGATTTGGTGCTAGGTCTTTCCCTTTAGGTTTTACCCCAACAATGTTTTCATTAGTTTCGCTCACTCTCGAAATCAAGCATTTTACAGCAGGTTGGAGCAGCCTGTATCTCAGCACAGGAATAAGGTAGGGAAGAATTCTAAGGCTCATTTTGACTGCCTCCAGAAGTTAGATCAGATGGCAAATTGGATTTGGTGCTAGGTCTTTCCCTTTAGGTTTTACCCCAACAATGTTTTCATTAGTTTCGCTCACTCTCGAAATCAAGCATTTTACAGCAGGTTGGAGCAGCCTGTATCTCAGCACAGGAATAAGGTAGGGAAGAATTCTAAGGATCATTTTGACTTCCTCCAGAAGTTAGATCAGATGGCAAATTGGATTTGGTGCTAGGTCTTTCCCTTTAGGTTTTACCCCAACAACGTTTTCATTAGTTTCGCTCACTCTCGAAATCAAGCATTTTACAGCAGGTTGGAGCAGCCTGTATCTCAGCACAGGAATAAGGTAGGGAAGAATTCTAAGGCTCATTTTGACTGCCTCCAGAAGTTAGATCAGATGGCAAATTGGATTTGGTGCTAGGTCTTTCCCTTTAGGTTTTACCCCAACAATGTTTTCATTAGTTTCGCTCACTCTCGAAATCAAGCATTTTACAGCAGGTTGGAGCAGCCTGTATCTCAGCACAGGAATAAGGTAGGGAAGAATTCTAAGGCTCATTTTGACTGCCTCCAGAAGTTAGATCAGATGGCAAATTGGATTTGGTGCTAGGTCTTTCCCTTTAGGTTTTACCCCAACAATGTTTTCATTAGTTTCGCTCACTCTCGAAATCAAGCATTTTACAGCAGGTTGGAGCAGCCTGTATCTCAGCACAGGAATAAGGTAGGGAAGAATTCTAAGGATCATTTTGACTGCCTCCAGAAGTTAGATCAGATGGGAAATGGGATTTGGTGCTAGGTCTTTCCCTTTAGGTTTTACCCCAACAATGTTTTCATTAGTTTCGCTCACTCTCGAAATCAAGCATTTTACAGCAGGTTGGAGCAGCCTGTATCTCAGCACAGGAATAAGGTAGGGAAGAATTCAAATGCTCATTTTGACTGCCTCCAGAAGTTAGATCAGATGGCAAATTGGATTTGGTGCTAGGTCTTTCCCTTTAGGTTTTACCCCAACAATGTTTTCATTAGTTTCGCTCACTCTCGAAATCAAGCATTTTACAGCAGGTTGGAGCAGCCTGTATCTCAGCACAGGAATAAGGTAGGGAAGAATTCTAAGGCTCATTTTGACTGCCTCCAGAAGTTAGATCAGATGGCAAATTGGATTTGGTGCTAGGTCTTTCCCTTTAGGTTTTACCCCAACAATGTTTTCATTAGTTTCGCTCACTCTCGAAATCAAGCATTTTACAGCAGGTTGGAGCAGCCTGTATCTCAGCACAGGAATAAGGTAGGGAAGAATTCAAATGCTCATTTTGACTGCCTCCAGAAGTTAGATCAGATGGCAAATTGGATTTGGTGCTAGGTCTTTCCCTTTAGGTTTTACCCCAACAATGTTTTCATTAGTTTCGCTCACTCTCGAAATCAAGCATTTTACAGCAGGTTGGAGCAGCCTGTATCTCAGCACAGGAATAAGGTAGGGAAGAATTCTAAGGCTCATTTTGACTGCCTCCAGAAGTTAGATCAGATGGCAAATTGGATTTGGTGCTAGGTCTTTCCCTTTAGGTTTTACCCCAACAATGTTTTCATTAGTTTCGCTCACTCTCGAAATCAAGCATTTTACAGCAGGTTGGAGCAGCCTGTATCTCAGCACAGGAATAAGGTAGGGAAGAATTCTAAGGCTCATTTTGACTGCCTCCAGAAGTTAGATCAGATGGCAAATTGGATTTGGTGCTAGGTCTTTCCCTTTAGGTTTTACCCCAACAATGTTTTCATTAGTTTCGCTCACTCTCGAAATCAAGCATTTTACAGCAGGTTGGAGCAGCCTGTATCTCAGCACAGGAATAAGGTAGGGAAGAATTCTAAGGATCATTTTGACTTCCTCCAGAAGTTAGATCAGATGGCAAATTGGATTTGGTGCTAGGTCTTTCCCTTTAGGTTTTACCCCAACAACGTTTTCATTAGTTTCGCTCACTCTCGAAATCAAGCATTTTACAGCAGGTTGGAGCAGCCTGTATCTCAGCACAGGAATAAGGTAGGGAAGAATTCTAAGGCTCATTTTGACTGCCTCCAGAAGTTAGATCAGATGGCAAATTGGATTTGGTGCTAGGTCTTTCCCTTTAGGTTTTACCCCAACAATGTTTTCATTAGTTTCGCTCACTCTCGAAATCAAGCATTTTACAGCAGGTTGGAGCAGCCTGTATCTCAGCACAGGAATAAGGTAGGGAAGAATTCTAAGGCTCATTTTGACTGCCTCCAGAAGTTAGATCAGATGGCAAATTGGATTTGGTGCTAGGTCTTTCCCTTTAGGTTTTACCCCAACAATGTTTTCATTAGTTTCGCTCACTCTCGAAATCAAGCATTTTACAGCAGGTTGGAGCAGCCTGTATCTCAGCACAGGAATAAGGTAGGGAAGAATTCTAAGGATCATTTTGACTGCCTCCAGAAGTTAGATCAGATGGGAAATGGGATTTGGTGCTAGGTCTTTCCCTTTAGGTTTTACCCCAACAATGTTTTCATTAGTTTCGCTCACTCTCGAAATCAAGCATTTTACAGCAGGTTGGAGCAGCCTGTATCTCAGCACAGGAATAAGGTAGGGAAGAATTCAAATGCTCATTTTGACTGCCTCCAGAAGTTAGATCAGATGGCAAATTGGATTTGGTGCTAGGTCTTTCCCTTTAGGTTTTACCCCAACAATGTTTTCATTAGTTTCGCTCACTCTCGAAATCAAGCATTTTACAGCAGGTTGGAGCAGCCTGTATCTCAGCACAGGAATAAGGTAGGGAAGAATTCTAAGGCTCATTTTGACTGCCTCCAGAAGTTAGATCAGATGGCAAATTGGATTTGGTGCTAGGTCTTTCCCTTTAGGTTTTACCCCAACAATGTTTTCATTAGTTTCGCTCACTCTCGAAATCAAGCATTTTACAGCAGGTTGGAGCAGCCTGTATCTCAGCACAGGAATAAGGTAGGGAAGAATTCAAATGCTCATTTTGACTGCCTCCAGAAGTTAGATCAGATGGCAAATTGGATTTGGTGCTAGGTCTTTCCCTTTAGGTTTTACCCCAACAATGTTTTCATTAGTTTCGCTCACTCTCGAAATCAAGCATTTTACAGCAGGTTGGAGCAGCCTGTATCTCAGCACAGGAATAAGGTAGGGAAGAATTCTAAGGCTCATTTTGACTGCCTCCAGAAGTTAGATCAGATGGCAAATTGGATTTGGTGCTAGGTCTTTCCCTTTAGGTTTTACTCCAACAATGTTTTCATTAGTTTCGCTCACTCTCGAAATCAAGCATTTTACAGCAGGTTGGAGCAGCCTGTATCTCAGCACAGGAATAAGGTAGGGAAGAATTCTAAGGATCATTTTGACTGCCTCCAGAAGTTAGATCAGATGGCAAATTGGATTTGGTGCTAGGTCTTTCCCTTTAGGTTTTACCCCAACAATGTTTTCATTAGTTTCGCTCACTCTCGAAATCAAGCATTTTACAGCAGGTTGGAGCAGCCTGTATCTCAGCACAGGAATAAGGTAGGGAAGAATTCTAAGGATCATTTTGACTGCCTCCAGAAGTTAGATCAGATGGCAAATTGGATTTGGTGCTAGGTCTTTCCCTTTAGGTTTTACCCCAACAATGTTTTCATTAGTTTCGCTCACTCTCGAAATCAAGCATTTTACAGCAGGTTGGAGCAGCCTGTATCTCAGCACAGGAATAAGGTAGGGAAGAATTCTAAGGATCATTTTGACTGCCTCCAGAAGTTAGATCAGATGGCAAATTGGATTTGGTGCTAGGTCTTTCCCTTTAGGTTTTACCCCAACAATGTTTTCATTAGTTTCGCTCACTCTCGAAATCAAGCATTTTACAGCAGGTTGGAGCAGCCTGTATCTCAGCACAGGAATAAGGTAGGGAAGAATTCTAAGGATCATTTTGACTGCCTCCAGAAGTTAGATCAGATGGGAAATGGGATTTGGTGCTAGGTCTTTCCCTTTAGGTTTTACCCCAACAATGTTTTCATTAGTTTCGCTCACTCTCGAAATCAAGCATTTTACAGCAGGTTGGAGCAGCCTGTATCTCAGCACAGGAATAAGGTAGGGAAGAATTCAAATGCTCATTTTGACTGCCTCCAGAAGTTAGATCAGATGGCAAATTGGATTTGGTGCTAGGTCTTTCCCTTTAGGTTTTACCCCAACAATGTTTTCATTAGTTTCGCTCACTCTCGAAATCAAGCATTTTACAGCAGGTTGGAGCAGCCTGTATCTCAGCACAGGAATAAGGTAGGGAAGAATTCTAAGGCTCATTTTGACTGCCTCCAGAAGTTAGATCAGAT